>NC_053392.1:136239082-136539082 GCF_905171765.1 Bufo bufo | reverse complement strand
AGTGACGAATGGGCATAGGGCAGGGCCGCAACAAGGGGAGAATCTGAAGATGGAGTGTGGACAGCTTCTCCGGAGGCAAGAATACCTTGGCCTGAAATGTGTTGATC
The DNA here is from genome assembly GCF_905171765.1 of Bufo bufo. Lineage (NCBI taxonomy): Eukaryota > Metazoa > Chordata > Amphibia > Anura > Bufonidae > Bufo > Bufo bufo. The sequence continues at coordinate 136,538,975 of NC_053392.1, read as the reverse complement.
ACCATGCCCAGATAAGTCAACCGCTGTGATGGATAAATACAGGACTTCTGCCTGTTCAGGATCCATCCGAAGCGTTCCAGGACTATGCGCAGGCTGTCCGCCGTCAGCCGGAATGACGGACCCTTTACCAGGATGCCGTCTAGGGTTGGGCGATATACCGGTGTTCACGATATACCGCGGTATTAAAAAAACTGCGATATCGCTGTTTCCTAATCACCGCGGTATTTTGTGACGTCACACGAAGCGGTCATGTGCGCTGACCACTGCAAAAACTGCGTCTGCGGCTACCTGCCCCTGCATCATTACACACCAATTGCCTCCCGCAGCGGCCGACCAGGCTCCTCCTCGCTTGCTCCCGTGGAGCAGTCTCCGCCCACCGACGTGTAACGTCGGAATCAGATGACGCCCAGGCTGAGCAGCGCAGTAGCAGCGAGCGAGTGGCGGGAAAGTCAGTCAGAAGTTGAACTTTTTCACAGCTGCCAGACGGGCAGCTATTAAAGATGTAAGGTCTCTGCCCCAATTATATGTCTTCTGTCCGACCTTGGCCTACTCAGTCGTCAGTCCTTCATGCCTGCAATGCAACTAGGTGCATGCTCCGCACTCCACATTGATATAGCAGCCAGCAGGCAGGCAGGGAATGAGCCATCACGAGTCCCTCCCTCCCCCATGACCAACAAGAAGGAATTACTGTATGGTGGTGCCAGGCAGGTCACACAGGTGGCCATAAGACATGGGGGGGGGGGCAGCACCTTGTGGCCGCCCCATACAGTATAACGTCTCCTTGTGGCTGCCCCCATACAGTATAACATCTCCTTTTGGCTGCCCCCATACAGTGTAACGTCTCCTTGTGGCTGCCCCCATACAGTGTAACGTCCCCCTTGTGACTGCCCCCATACAGTATAACGTCTCCTTGTGTTTTTATCTTTTAAACGGGTATTTATCGCTTTATATATCGTTATCGTGATAAATTTCTTAATATCGTTATCGTCTGAATATTTTTGATATCGCCCAACCCAAATGTCGTCTAAGTAAGGGATCGCCACGATTCACCTGGCATGGAGCAGGGCTATGACTGCTGCCAGAATCTAAAGACCCTGGGAGCCGTAGCCAGCTGAACGGGAGGGCTTCAAACTGGAAGTGAAATGGACCCACTGCGAACCGGAGAAATCTCTGATGACTGATGCAGATGGGCACATGAAGATAAGCATCCTTGATGACGCAATGACCAATCTCAGGGACTCCATCCAGAAATTGCGGATCCGAAGGAATCAGTTGATCGCCTTGAATTCCAGAAAGGGACGGACCGTCCTCTCTTTTGGGAATCACAAAGAGATTGGAGTAAAACCCTCGAAAACAGTCTTGCGCATGAAGGGAATTTGCTGCTGAGGGAGAGGTAGGAGGCGACGACCAAAAAAATATAAATCAGGACGGAGGGGGAAGACTTTAATTCCAGCTTGTAGCAGTCTGCACCGACCTCTCTCACCCACGCATCTGAAATGTGAGCCAGCCAGACATGTCGAAACAAATGAAGCCGACCGCCCACCCGATCGGAGGGTGCCGGAAGCGTCCCGTCCTTCAGCGGAAGTCTTGGTTATAGGACTTGGAGCCCTGTTGACGGGGATGCCAGGAAGGGCGAGGCTTAACCACTTACCGTCACACTAACGCCGAAAGGCGTCATTTCTGCGGCGCTCCCAGGTCACACTAACGCCGATTGGCGTCATCTCGCGTGAGCCGAGATTTCCTGTGAGCGCGCGCTCACAGGAACGGAAGGTAAGAGAGTTGATCTCCAGCCTGCCAGCGGCGATCGTTCGCTGGCAGGCTGGAGATGTGATTTTTTTTAACCCCTAACAGGTATATTAGACGCTGTTATGATAACAGCGTCTAATATACCTGCTACCTGGTCCTCTGGTGGTCCCCTTTGTTTGGATCGACCACCAGAGGACACAGGTAGCTCAGTAAAGTAGCACCAAGCACCACTACACTACCCTACACCCCCCCCCCGTCACTTATTAACCCCTTATTAGCCCCTGATCACCCCATATAGACTCCCTGATCACCCCCCTGTCATTGATTACCCCCCTGTCATTGATCACACCCCTGTAAAGCTCCATTCAGATGTCCGCATGATTTTTACGGATCCACTGATAGATGGATCGGATCTGCAAAACGCACACGGACGTCTGAATGGAGCCTTACAGGGGCGTGATCAATGACTGTGTTGATCACCCCATATAGACTCCCTCATCACCCCCCTGTTATTGATTACCCCCCTGTCATTGATCACACCCCTGTAAAGCTCCATTCAGATGTCCGCATGATTTTTACGGATCGGATCTGCAAAACGCACACGGACGTCTGAATGGAGCCTTACAGGGGCGTGATCAATGACTGTGTTGATCACCCCATATAGACTCCCTCATCACCCCCCTGTCATTGATCACCCCCCTGTAAAGCTCCATTCAGACGTCCGCATGATTTTTACGGATCCACTGATAGATGGATCGGATCCGCAAAACGCACACGGACGTCTGAATGGAGCCTTACAGGGGCGTGATCAATGACTGTGGTGATCACCCTATATAGACTCCCTGATCACCCCCCTGTCATTGATCACACCCCTGTAAAGCTCCATTCAGACGTCCGCATGATTTTTACGGATCCACTGATGGATCGGATCCGCAAAACGCATACGGACGTCTGAATGGAGCCTTACAGGGGCGTGATCAATGACTGTGGTGATTACCCCATATAGACTCCCTCATCACCCCCCTGTCATTGATCACACCCCTGTAAAGCTCCATTCAGACGTCCGTATGATATTTACGGATCCACTGATAGATGGATCGGATCCGCAAAACGCATACGGACGTCTGAATGGAGCCTTACAGGGGCGTGATCAATGACTGTGGTGATCACCCAATATAGACTCCCTCATCACCCCCCTGTCATTGATCACACCCCTGTAAAGCTCCATTCAGACGTCCGCATGATTTTTACGGATCCACTGATAGATGGATCGGATCCGCAAAACACATACAGGCGTCTCCCTGGAGCCTTCCAGGGGGGGTGATCACCCCATATAGACTCCCTGATCACCCCCCTGTCATTGATCACCCCCCCCGTCAGGCTGCATTCAGATGTCCGTATGATTTTTACGGATCCACGGATACATGGATCGGATCCGCAAAACACATACGGACATCTGAATGGAGCCTTATAGGGGGGATGATCACCCCATATAGACTCCCTGATCACCCCCCTGTCATTGATCACCCCCCTGTAAGGCTCCATTCAGACATTTTTTTGGCCCAAGTTAGCGGAAATTATTATTTTTTTCTTACAAAGTCTCATATTCCACTAACTTGTGTCAAAAAATTAAATCTCACATGAACTCACCATACCCCTCACGGAATCCAAATGCGTAAAATTTTTTAGACATTTATATTCCAGACTTCTTCTCACGCTTTAGGGCCCCTAGAATGCCAGGGCAGTATAAATACCCCACATGTGACCCCATTTCGGAAAGAAGACACCCCCAGGTATTCCGTGAGGGGCATATTGAGTCCATGAAAGATTGAAATTTTTGTCCCAAGTTAGCGGAAAGGGAGACTTTGTGAGAAAAAAATAAATAATATCAATTTCCGCTAACTTGTGCCCAAAAAAAAAAAAATTCTATGAACTCGCCATGCCCCTCATTGAATACCTGGCCGTGTCCAAAGAGGCCTCACAAATATACGCACTGGTATGAGAGAGCTGTAGGGCCATATCGGCTAGTTCCCCAAAGGGAACTCCCGAGGTGAGACCCTGATGTAAATTATTTGCCCACTCCTCCATAGCCTTGCTCACCCATTTAGAGGCAAATACCGACTACAGTGCTGTGCCCACTGCTTCAAAGGCTGATTTTGCAAAAGCTTGCAGTTTCTTATCCCTGATATCATAGAAAGAAGCCCCATCCGCCATTGGTAAGGTAGTATGTTTAGCCAAGCGGGAAACTGGTGGGTCCACTATAGGTGAGGACTACCATTTATTAGTCAAATCCTCCGGAAATGGAAAAAGGAAGATTTGGACCGCACAGCCGCAGTGGAAAAGGACAGGGGAGGGGAGTAAACGGGCGGGCAGAGGCGCACGGAGGGCGGGGTTATGAGCCGTTGAGGAGGTGCTGCCTGGGGCTCCGAGGATTGAGAGACCGCCCTGGGCACTTGAGAGGGCTCATTAACATAACCTTATAAGTTCATTTTCGGCTAAAAGAAAAGTCCGTTTTCTACAGCAAAGGTACCGTTTTTAAGTTCTGGGTGGACCATATAACCCTATTTGATCGGTCTAATATGCCCAAATGTGGTGACAGACTCCCTTTAAGCGCTTTGGTAAAGCAAAACGTCTATAAGGAAAATTCTACTCCTTGGAAAGAGGATTAAAAATCGTGGTGGTTAGGGAAACACTTGTGCGAGCGCCGGGACGTTCTAAAGGGAAAAACCCGAGCTGGCCGAAGAAAGTGTGGGGTACTCGACCTGCAATGTCTCGATAACCGCTGTAATAAGATTGTCCACCATGGAGGACAGTTTGGATGACTGACCCTCAGGAGAGACAACATCCTCATCTGACCCCCCCTCCTCAGAACATGCCTCTTCCATGAGGACACATCAGAGTGAGACTCCCTAGTAGGAGGAGGAGAGGCCGAGGAAACGGGAGACACAGACAACCTTTTGGGGGAGGGTGTTCTGGCCCATTGCACGGGACGGCCGTGATGGGCATGAGCCCCTTGATCCCCAGAGTCGGACCGGTCAGAGAACCGCCTTGCCGACAAACGCCCAAATATTTCCACAATAGCTCTTTGTTGGTATTAGAGACATCCTGTACAATCCTTGACAGGGAACACGCCTACTCTGGTTCTACCATAGACTGGGCAGTAGGGGCGATTGGGTCCGGGGTCGAGCCACTAGACTACGGAACAGCACACGCAGAGCAGAGGGGGTCTGACTAAGCGAATGGAAATTTTGCACGACACAGAAGTGACCGCCTGTTTTGGGGCCTGGGGTCTGGGCTCGGACATAATGACAACCCTGCCGTGACAAAAAGGAGTCTAATGGGGGTAGGTTAAACCCTGTAGGAAGGGGAAAAACAGCGCTTACCCAGCCTGTGTCCCTCCATTCAGCAATTCCAGAGGAGCCTTGTCAGCATCCCGCCGCAGGTGCATTTAAAATGAAAAAAAAAGTGGCCCGCCCCCAAAATGACTCCCGCCACCAGCGCCAGCCCACTAGCCACGGTATCCGAACCGGGGAACAAGAAGACGCGGGGAAACCACGCGGGCCTAGGCTGCAAAGAAGCCAGGGCCTCAATTAGCAGTGGCCCCGGCGGAGCCGCTCATCAAAGTAACTGGAAAACGGACGCCCTGCATCAAGCCCTGACCCCCCCCGTCTCCCAACAGCAGAGACCTCCTGGAGGTGTCCAGCTCTGTGGGGACCAGGTAACCTGAGAAGGGGAGGGTACTGGAAGGAGGGGAGCACTTTGGGGCCAAAACCCTTTATACTCACCTGTCCAGCGTCTTCTGCCCCCCTGGCTCCAGTCGGATCACCACCTTCGGTGTGCGGCCCCTTAAGGAGGGACGCTACACCGGAACAGAGGAGACTTGCGGTGGACGGCCGTAGTGACGCGAACGCTGGCGGGACACAGAGGCTTTTAGGAACCTCTGGTCCTCCTTTGCTTCTGGAGAACGGGAAGGAGCAGGGGGCTTGGGGGACCCCTTGGTCTCCTGGGTAGGAGTGCAGGCAGCTTTTAGGACTGCCTGAAACTCCCACTAGAAAACAGGGGAAAAAAAGAGAACAAAAAAAACAAAAGAAAAAAAAAAAAAAGCAGACCTGCAATGCAGGGAGGTCTGCCTCCTACAGACACCAAGCTAAAAACGGATTTAGCTTAGTCCCTGTAGAAAGGGTATAGCTGAAGGGGAAGAGCTTACACTTTTGAGCTTAGTGTCCGCCACCTAGCGGCAACAGCTATACCCATGGTCAAGCCTGTGTCCCCAATGATATGGATGAGAAATACAACCAATCAGCATAGACATTTTAATGGTAAAACACCCGTGTTAGGGTGTTTTGTTCCAGGCAGAATATTGGCGTGGACACCGCTCTGAAATACCGCCAGCGGCTGCATCATTACTGCCTCCTATTCTTTTTCAATGGGAGGCAGTGCTGAAGATCTTAAAGCGGCGATCAGGAAGAGAAGGACTGTGGCTGTGCCAAAATTCCACAGGAAGAAAAACACTGAGGGACATTTATCAATGACTTTATGCACACGGCATGTGTGCACCATAATTTGCTACTTTTTGAGCTTCTCTGCACTTTTCTAAAGTGCAGAGAAAAGGGGCGTGGCTTAGAAGGGAAGTAGCTTTGCACCGCCGCCGCATTTACTATAACTTTAACCAGAAAGTGGCGGAAGTTATAGCTGAAGTCTATGCCAGCCTGTATCTGGTGTAGACTTCCCTTTCTGGCGCACACAGTAAGGCTTCGATGCGCCTGATTGGTTAAGACGTTTCTGCCTCTTAACAAATCAGGCGCATCTAACGCCAGTGCGGGGAGATCAAGACTGCCAGATGGATCCACCAGTCTTGATATACCTCACCCACTGTGTGAACGGCCCCTTAATGAAGAACAGGCTCTGATTGTGTCTAGTAGCGCCTCTCTACAGTACGGTACAGTACTTTATGTTCTGAACTGCTTTTTACCAGTGCCAAAATGAGCTGCTTCTATAGGCACCAGGTGAGGGCAGCTCCATGGTATTTTTCGGGAACGCTGTGTACTGAACAGGACCCTGCTGTTCTGCTCAGAGAAAACTATTTACAGCTTTCTGACTTACTTACTTACTGCACTACTTATTCGTTTACTTGTCTTCATTTTCTTATTTTGGGATGACATTCTTGGGGTGTTTCAAACCAATTAGTAATGGTCTCAAGTTTTCAATCTACAATGGTCATCCTAGAAATAATGAAAGGGATTGTGCCCCGAAAAATATTCTACATTTTTCAAACTATCTGAATTCTTCTGAGAAATCTAGTAAATTAAGAAATTTAGTCATTAATATCAGCTTAGTGGTGTTTTGGGCACTCCCCGGAAACTATACCATGGAAGCAGAAGGCTCTGCCCACTATGTAGAGTATGTGCTGTTGTATTTCAGCTTAGCTCCCATTCAAATGAATGGGAGCTGAACTGCAGTATCTCAGCACTAGAAAACACAAGGTGAATGGATCCTTCTGGCTCCAACCCGTACAACCCTGATCAAGACAGCTGACTGGTTGGTGGGAGTGCTGGACGTTCTGAAAATAGGTCGTCATTATCGCAGTTTGGAGAAACCCTTAAACGATGAACAATTGTTTTAGGTTACTTTCACACTAGCGTTAATATTTTCCGGTAGATCAGTCAGAGGGTCTCAATACCGGGAAAAAAGTTTCCGTTTTGTCCCCATTCATTGTCAATAGGGACAAAACGTAACTGAACAGAACGGAGTGCTCCAAAATGCATTTTGTTTCCCTTCAGCATGTTGCGGTTTGCTTTCCGTCCTGGGATGCGGAGCAAGACAGATGGATCGTCATGACCCACAATGCAAGTCAATGGGGACGGATCCATTTTCTCTGACAATAGAAAACGGATCCTTCCTCCATTCACTTTAAATGGAGTTCATGACTGCTCCAACTTGGGTATGTTACAGATAATACAACCGGATCCGTTCATAACGAATGCAGAGGGTTGTACTATCAGTAACGGAAGCGTTTTTTGCTGAACCCTGCCAGATCCAGCAAAAACGCTAGTGTGAAAGTAGCCTTAGCCGACTAAAATCAGTCCTTGAAATTTTCATCTGATAGTCAGTAGTTCATGAATGATCTTCCTGTGAAAGAGTGCCTTACCTTTGGCTGGTGTCATTGAAAACATATGGCCAGTTGACTGACTAACAGCCATCGGTAACCAAAATGCGTGAGGCAGTGTGGTTGTAATGATCATTTGCTCAACCAGCAACCTACTTCTATTCAATGTGTACAGCCACCTTAAGACAGTTTTTCCACAGTTACCCCATTACACTATTACGTTTTACTCACGTGAATGGTTGACTGCAGTATTCACTGAACATAGTGACCATAATATCCAGAACTATTTTAGCCTGCAAGAAAATACAGCTAATAAGTAACACAAACAATCCAAAAAGATGTTACCAGCACAAGGACAAGGGGTTATGGTAGCTCCATCACCTTTGTAAGATCCGTGGCTGTGCATTCTATAAATACGTTGTGGGTATTCAAGCTGATTTTTGTGTGATCCCCTAAAAGACATAGGAAAAGAAAGAAAATCTGAACATAAGTACACATTGTAAGTGTTATCTTCTTATGTCACTTGTTTGTCGTCATGCATTGAGGGTAACTACCGTAAAACGTACATGATCAGTTATATAATCCCATCTCCGTAAGGCTCGGGATCACAGCAGAACTGCAACATGAAGATGTAGCAGCAGCTCTTCAGGAATTATTGGGGAGAATTGTCACAATGTGACAATTGCTTCTCAGACTCCTATCATACAGGAATTTCTGACAATCTATGGGTGCAGAAGTTAATTAGATTTTTAGGCCAGCACAATTTTGTCTTTCTCCAGGTTGGGTGGCACTAAATGTGTCCAGGAGCCGCTTGTCCCTCCAATAACATATTTTGGACTGAGCCAAAAGTGCATGGTAATGAAGGATCAACTTTAAATCGGGCAATCATCTATTGTTTAAAGCTGGCTATACACACTAGACATATGCCAGAAAACCTGCCAGCTTTGGTGGGTTTGGCAGACAATGTCATGGGTTTGGAGGCAGCCCAAGAGTCCTCTGACATCTGCGGCTGAGGGAAAATGAGCTGCTATTTCAACATGTCTGATCAACTGTTCCCGCAGGAGATAAGCCGAGGCCAGAGGTGGCTGCCACCAACTTATCCCTCTATCCTTATTGAAATAAACATGCAAGCTTGACAGGCATGCTTAGGGCAGAGAGGGGGGAGAACATTTGGCCAACGACCGTCTCATCTCATGGTAAGCTCAGCTTTCCCCTTGTAATACATACACACACAGTCGCTAACTCTATTACCATTGATGATTGGCGGCATAGAAAGCAGCACCCCATTGCTGTCATAGATCGCGGGATAGACTGGTTTGTCTTCAATTATGTGCAGGAAATGTTTCAGGTGGCTGTCAGTCTGAGAAGAATTAAACAAAAAAAAAAAAAATCACGATTGCCAAGCTAAAAATTGCCAGAAACTTGCAAACCACAGATACATTCAAAAATACTCTATGCAAGCAATATTCAGATTTCCTATCTGTATGTAGAGCTAAGCACAACTATATATGTATACTGTGGTTATAAGAGATCCCTCACCCTGTAGAGCTCCATCAGCTCTGGTGCAGTGTACTCTTTGCTTTGGTTCAGTGGTCTGAATTTGATACTGGAGGGAGGCTTTGCGGTGTAAATAAATGGTCCTGTGATGGTGTCTAGATCATGGGTTCCAATTGCCACCAGTGCTCTCCGCCTAAGAGACAAAGGGATTGCCAAAAAAGTAATCGTGTAAGCATGCTACAGTCCTCAGTAAATTAAGGGCACTTTCACATCAGCGCTATTATTTCCATTCTACTGCTCAATTATAGGACCAGAAGAATAAAAATAATGGAACTGGCCGGAACGGGGCCTAACAGATCCCACTGACCACAATGGGGTCCGTTAGGTTTCCATTCGGAAGAACATTTTATTAGCGGAGAAAGAAGTCCTGCATGCAGGACATTACTCTCCTATATTTTTGATGAAATCTGTGACGGAGGCTTCAAGGCAGATGTGAACATACACTTAGAAGTATTTCAGTTAGGCCTCATGCACACGGCCGTTGTTTTGGTCCGCATCTGAGCCGCAGTTTTGGCGGCTCGGATGCAGACCCATTCACTCCAATGGGGCCGCAAAAGATGCGGACAGCACTGCGTGTGCTGTCCGCATCCGTTGCTTCGTTCCGTGGCCCCGCAAAAAAAAAAAAAAAACAACATGTCTATTCTTGTCTGCGCTTTGCGGACAAGAATAGGCAGTTATATTAATGGCTGTCCGTGCTGTTCCGCAAATTGCGGAACGCACACGGACGCCATCTGTGTTTTGCCAATCCGTGGTTTGCGGACCCCAAAAAAATGGAACAGTCGTGTGCATGTAGCCTTACAAGAATCTGCTATCCACATGAACCCCCACTTATCCATCACAGTCAAACCCTCACCAATCCCAAGAATATGGTCCCTTTTCCCCATCCAAATAGAGCGGTATGCGTGCCGCTGCTCCATTCATTCTCTATAGGACTGCCAAAGTGTACAGCACTCCATAATCTATGGGTGAAGCAGCAGCGCACATGCCTGACCTGCCACTCCAATTAGATGGGGGAATGAGATTCCCAATCCTGGGGTCAGCGGAGGTCAGACCCCTAATGATTTAAAGTTAGCCCCTATTCTGCGGATAGTAGATACCGTCTCCTAACGGGAATATCCCTTCAGTGATACCTATAGATGAGCAACATATATGTGGGCCTGAGGAGGAGGGTCTACACAGACCCTCGACCAAGTGTTCTGATTTCTTGCATTGCCAATGCTGCTACAATTAGTGGCATGGGAAGTTTGGGTAGTTGTGAGTACTTCTTTTTCTACCATCCTACTAAAATTCCCCACAATCGCTTTGGCTGTTTTTCACATGTACCACACTTAATATCAGTCTGTTTATTGTCCTCTACTGCAAGAAACATGTACTGCAAAAGAAAATCTTTTAGGTGCCAAAATAAAAAAAGTTTAAAAAAAATAAAAAAAATAGCACCCAGAAGAGAACCCAGCAAACTTATGCCAAAATGACACTTTGGGCATAAGTGTGTTCCACAGAAACCTATGGAAGCAGGTCCTCCCCTTTACTCTAGGAACAGAGCAGTAGACAGAGCGATAACTTGATCTGCCGTAAACATCAGTCATTGGAATAACTCCTCTGTGAGACAGGAATAATACCCAACACACATTTTTCGGATATATAGCCTCAGAATGCACTTGGGAAATGGAGGTACCTGCATATGTTCTGGTGGAGTTTCTCTTGCAGATCAATGAAGTTTTCATATCGCTCCTTGGTGAATGTTATGTTCCGGAGCACAGCGGCCACTGCAAAGGGGCGTACTGCGGCTGTCTAACACAAGAAATGGCAAATGCATTAGTCTCCTGGATGCCATTACAGATCAAAAACTATGGAGAGTATTCACTCATTAAAGAGGCACTGTCACCAAGATCAACCCTATTAAACCAGACATACTTACTTTTCTCTATATGCTAAACAGGTGGAGAGAAGTTAGCATTTATATTCATATACAAATGAGAAGTTCCAGCACCAGGAGGCAGGGCTGAACCCTTTGAGCACTGCTTTGTGACACCCCCTGTGCTCTGCACACTCCCCCTCCCCTTGATTGATAGGGCTAGACAGGCTGAGGGCAGAGCTGTGTCCTAGCATCTCCATATCATATAGCAGGGGTAGGCAACCTCCGGCACTCCAGGTGTTGTGAAACTACAACTCCCAGCATGCATACTTGCTCTTCTCTTCTCAGAACTCTCATAGAAATGAATGGAGCATGCTGGGAATTGTAGTTTCACAACAGCTGGAGTGCCGAAGGTTGCTGATCCCTGTCATATACTCTATGTACTATAGCTTCACCACACTGAGAACTGCTCAGAAAGCTCATATACAGTACAGACCAAAAGTTTGGACACACCTTCTCATTCAAAGAGTTTTCTTTATTTTCATGACTATGAAAATTGTAGATTCACACTGAAGGCATCAAAACTATGAATTAACACATGTGGAATTATATACATAACAAACAAGTGTGAAACAACTGAAAATATGTCATATTCTAGGTTCTTCAAAGTAGCCACCTTTTGCTTTGATTACACTCTTGGCATTCTCTTGATGAGCTTCAAGAGGTAGTCCCCTGAAATGGTCTTCCAACAGTCTTGAAGGAGTTCCCAGAGATGCTTAGCACTTGTTGGCCCTTTTGCCTTCACTCTGCGGTCCAGCTCACCCCAAACCATCTCGATTGGGTTCAGGTCCGGTGACTGTGGAGGCCAGGTCATCTGGCGCAGCACCCCATCACTCTCCTTCATGGTCAAATAGCCCTTACTTTTAAAGTTTTCCCAATTTTTCGGCTGACTGACTGACCTTCATTTCTTAAAGTAATGATGGCCACTCGTTTTTCTTTACTTAGCTGCTTTTTTCTTGCCATAATACAAATTCTAACAGTCTATTCAGTAGGACTATTAGCTGTGTATCCACCTGACTTCTCCTCAACTCCACTGATGGTCCCAACCCCATTTATAAGGCAAGAAATCCCACTTATTAAACCTGACAGGGCACACCTGTGAAGTGAAAACCATTTCTGGGGACTACCTCTTGAAGCTCATCAAGAGAATGCCAAGAGTGTGCAAAGCCGTAATCAAAGCAAAAGGTGGCTACTTTGAAGAACCTAGAATAGGACATATTTTCAGTTGTTTCACACTTGTTTGTTATGTATATAATTCCACATGTGTTAATTCATAGTTTTGATGCCTTCATAGTCATGAAAATAAAGAAAACTCTTTGAATGAGAAGGTGTGTCCAAACTTTTGGTTTGTACTGTATATATATATGCACATTGACACTTTATTGATAAGATTAAGGCTCCATTCACACGTCCGCATTTTCGTTTCATTTTGCGGAATAGAATTGCGGACCCATTCATTTCTATGGGGCAGCACGATGTGCTGCCCGGACACGGAATTGCGGATCCGCACTTCCGTTCCGCAAAAAAATAGAACATGTCCTATTCTATTAATGCCGGCAATGTGCGGTCCGCAAAATGCGGAACGCACATTGCCGCTTCCCGTGTTTTGCGGATCCGCAAAACACGTTGCGGACCTGTGAATGGAGCCTTAACCCGAGAAAATTCCTATCCATGACGCTAGATGGATGAGACAGTCATATGAACTGTAATAGGGGACTAATAACTATTTATTATTACTACAATCATGAACATTGATTCCTGAATGAAATTAGGAAAATAATTGATATCTGGATCAAGTAACAGCACTGATTATTTATCGGTATTTTAAACTAATACAATCATGAACAGTGATCATTGGATGAATTATGGACAATAATCAATTAACTATTTGGATCAAGTAATACCATTAATAATTCCCTAGATTTAACAACATCACTAATCATTTAATATTTGCGTAATCAACATCTTTTAGGATAATATAAATATATATATATATAAGTTTTTGTATTTTTACTTTTTATATTTTTCAATCAGTGATATATAACTATTCAAACATCTTAGGCAATATATTTTTGATCATGTATTCTTGACAGCAGGTAACATGTACTGACGCATATAAAAAGGTATTTGATTAATGAATTTCTGCTATGAATGTTGCTCACATTGCGTTTAAAAAAAAAAAAAAAAAAATTCCTTTTATTTACTAATTTTTATTTATACTGTTTTGTCTATTTTATGTATTGGGTATATTAAAGTTTTAATTTTCAAGGCAGTTCCAGGTCATTGAGTGCCTGTTAATATTTATAAGCATAGATTATTAGTACTAAAAGGCTGTGGGGTAGGCCTTTAACAGTGCACCTATATCCAGAAATTGAGACAGGTGAGCCACTGTATCAATTTTCTATTAAAATATATGATTATACAGACACCTGTAATATGTGTGAGCTTCTAAGCATATAAAAAAAACTGACTTCTCTGTGTGGTAATGCTATAGCTTAGTGCTAGGAGATCCCAAGTTTGAATCCTGAAAAAGACTTCCAGATTTCTTTCTTCCACATTTAAACCATAATAAACATCTATATCCTTATTATATCGAGAATAATGTTTTTTTTTAGAAAGCTATTAAATATTAATGGTTACTTTGTAATCATATATTGTATCTGTGAATAAACCAGTAATAGTTTTTAGGTTTCTAAACAAACAAAACGCTATTCTCAATACAGTAAGGCATCTTATTATTATATGATTATATTATTACAATTATTATTTCTTGTCGTATAACCTTTTATTATGGTTTAAATGAGAAAAGAAAAGAACAGAAAAAAATGTTGCTGTAAGTCTCTCCCAAGATTCAAATCTGGGATCTCTACATGCAAAACCAATCACTTACCACAAAGCTATAACATTACCACACAGAGATGCATGATTTTTCTGTGCTTAGAAGCTAACACATTACTGGTGTATGTATGATCATATATTGTGTTTGTGAATACAGCAGCTTTCTGAGCAGATCTCAGTGTGGTGAAGCTACAGTACTTAGTGTACATGAAAAAGTGTAAATTGCATAACCAAAAAAATATGGATGCAGTATGTGTGCATCAGACACTTTTCAGCGGCCCCATTGAAAAATTGTCAATTCTTGTCTGCAGAACGGACAATAATAGGACATGTTCTATTATTTGTGGCTTGGCTGCACAGATGTGGTAAGGAATGGTAATATCCAGTTTGTAGGAGGAATAATAGAGCAATGGCACAACCTAGAGTTATATGAAAAGATGCTCCAGAACTGTTATATGTGGAATACAATTATTTTCTAAAACAGACGTGTCAGGAGAGGGTATGGGTCCTCTTTAACTCTTTTCTGCTAAGGAAGTAACTCATACGTTCTTGCAGAGTGGAACTTCAGTAGTTAAAGACAAATGAGACAATTCCTTGCTACTGATGGCTCTATCTCAGACTGCATAGCAGAGATATGAGACAGATCTTATTTTAAAGCTGGCAATAAAGGTGGGTGAAGAGAAAGCTGCATATACCTTAAAGAGGTTGTCCGAGTTAGAAAAAAAAAAAAAAAAAAATGTGTATGTGTGTATATATATAAATAACAAAAAGGGCAGCACTCCAAAAAGTAAAAGAAGAAAAAAAAAAATAGAAAATCTTTAATTACCCAGGCGGGACAAGCGACGTTTCGGCTCAATGTGTGAGCCTTTCTCAAGCTAAGTGTACAGACAAAATACTGGGTATATATGCCAGTGAGAGTGAATACAATCAATGTGCAATCCAGGTGTGTTCAATCATAACAATTGAGATAATCAAAATACAAAATACAGTACATATGACATAATCACAATGGGTCACATGATAAAAATCAGTGCATAATCATATGGTGAATCATCAATTAAAAAATTCATATAATATACAATAAAAATGTGCAAATACATAAGAATACTGCATGATTATCAATCATACAGTAAGTGGTGTCAGCTGTATATGCTGATAAAGTGCTAAGTGCTTACTGCGTGGGTCAGGCAAACGGAGGGTGAAGGAGGATGCAGGACACAGGCGGCTGTCATAGAACATGCGGTTTCGGCGTGCCTGTAGTGTGACTGCGCATGTCACAATGACGTATGTAACATACTTCCGGGTTACGATGTGCTTGTGGTACCGCAAATGCGCATTGGCCTTCTGATGTCTCTTGCGCCATCTTGAATCAGGGCATATTGCCTGCAATGCCAGGGACCTCTGTTGGTAACAGTCGATGTATAACAAATAAGGTGAGGGCACATCATAGTGCTCCTATAGCCTATACTGGTGGCTGCGTGAGTGCAGAAACGGGACGCAACAAAATCAAAGCTGCAGCCCACATCCGTGATCCCAGATCCATTGCGCACCCACACGTTAGTGTGAGGTCACACAGTATCTGCGAACAATACCCACTCATTACCACCCTATAGGGGAGGGATCTCCTCATATACACCTCTAGTGTAAACAACAGACTGTGGTCACAGAGGCACCAAAAAGCATCTACAAACATAAGAATGCACTGACAAAGAAAGACTATCCCTGTATAGGCTTGCCGTCCACATTTACAGCCTCATATCTCCTCACTCCATGCTCCGTGGCCCACCAACTGCAGACTAGGAAAAAAAAGAAAACGAGAGAAAAAGAAGAATAAGTATATTGTGTATACAAATAAATAATAAAAAGGAACATGTTTTTTTGTCTTGTACAAAAGTCTCACAATATACACAGTGAGGTCAACACCATAATGTACAGCATGGAGGCAAACCACAAACCCTAACCCACCCCAATCCTGTAGTCCACATTTAGACCACAGGGCTTGAGGGAATTAAAGGTGTGAATCCACCTCAACTCCCGTCTATTTAGAAGATTAGCCCTGTTGCCACCTCTTCTGGGCATAGGTATAAAATCAATAATACAACACCTGAGATCTCTTTCAGTGTGTTTGAGGTCCGTAAAGTCTTTAGACACGGGCAAGTCAAGCCGTTTTTTTCTTATGCTTAGACGGTGATTATTAAGCCGTGTCTTAAAATCAGTAGTGGTCTCACCTACATAAATTAAATTACATGGACACATCAGTGCATAAATGATGTAACTAGAATCACAAGTTAGATAATATCGTATCGGGTATACCACCCCAGTATGAGGGTGTACAAAATTTTTGCCTTTTACGATATATTTGCAATTTACACATGATAAGCATGGGAAACAACCTGTGCTGTTTGTTGTCAATGTTGTCTGTCTCAATTTTTTGGTGGTACCTACGTCAGCCTTGACTAACTGGTCCTTAATACTTTTAGATCTGCGGTAGGACATTAGGGGTGGAGCATGGAATTCTTTTACAGCATTGTGGCATCCACCCAGTATACCCCAATGGCGTCGGATGATGTTCCCTATCGCTATACTCTGTTCCGAGTACATGGAAACAAAAGGAATTCTAGTTGGTTTTGTTTGACGTATTTTATTAGAAAGAGTATCATTCCTATCTAGTTTCCTGACCAGTTCTTTTTTGTCATGCAACAATTTGGAAGGATATCCTCGTTTCTTGAACTTATTAGTTAGTACGTCAAGTGTGTTGTGTTGTCTAGCTGATCTTGATCTGAAACTATACGCCTTGCTCTTAAGAACTGGGAATAGGGCAAGGATCTAATCATATTTTTAGGATGATTACTGCTGTACGTCAATAGTGTGTTCCTGTCGGTCGGCTTTGTGAAAAGTGCCGTATGCAGCTTCCCGTCCGCCAGGAACACACGTGTGTCCAGAAACTGCATTTCGATGTGGGAATGCACTAAAGTAAATTGTTGCGTCCCGTTTCTGCACTCACGCAGCCACCAGTATAGGCTATAGGAGCACTATGATGTGCCCTCACCTTATTTGTTATACATCGACTGTTACCAACAGAGGTCCCTGGCATTGCAGGCAATATGCCCTGATTCAAGATGGCGCAAGAGACATCAGAAGGCCAATGCGCATTTGCGGTACCACAAGCACATCGTAACCCGGAAGTATGTTACATACGTCATTGTGACATGCGCAGTCACACTACAGGCACGCCGAAACCGCATGTTCTATGACAGCCGCCTGTGTCCTGCATCCTCCTTCACCCTCCGTTTGCCTGACCCACGCAGTAAGCACTTAGCACTTTATCAGCATATACAGCTGACACCACTTACTGTATGATTGATAATCATGCAGTATTCTTATGTATTTGCACATTTTTATTGTATATTATATGAATTTTTTAATTGATGATTCACCATATGATTATGCACTGATTTTTATCATGTGACCCATTGTGATTATGTCATATGTACTGTATTTTGTATTTTGATTATCTCAATTGTTATGATTGAACACACCTGGATTGCACATTGATTGTATTCACTCTCACTGGCATATATACCCAGTATTTTGTCTGTACACTTAGCTTGAGAAAGGCTCACACATTGAGCCGAAACGTCGCTTGTCCCGCATGGGTAATTAAAGATTTTCTCTTTTTTTTTTTCTTCTTTTACTTTTTGGAGTGCTGCCCTTTTTGTTATTTCTGTCTATTTGGATTGGCTTTCATCCACGCTGGGCCAGCTGCACCCGCATTTTTTTCTTTTTCTTTGACGGTGCTGCCACTGAACTTTTTTGCTCTCTCTCATATATATATATATATATATATATATATATATATATATATATATATATATATATAAAAACGAAGAAAGGACAGCACTCCAAGTAAAAAATATACTGGTCTTTAATCACCCATGCAGATGGCAACGTTTCAGCTCAAACAAGAGCCTTTTTCAAGCGAAACGTTGCCATCTGCATGGGTGATTAAAGACCAGTATATTTTTTACTTGGAGTGCTGTCCTTTCTTCGTTTTTGTTCATCTGGGGTAAGCAGCAATATCCCTGGACATAGCACCCACATTGCTTGTCTCCAGTGCCGCCGCTATCTTTCCTTTTATATATATATATATATATATATATATATATATATACACACACATACATCACTGTAAATCTGATGGGCAGCAATATATAACTAAGCTAAGCAAGTTTTAGGCAAAAAAACATATTTCCTCATTTCCCTGGTTCTTTTTTGTTCCTTTGTTTACCGGCAATAACAACAATCTCTGCCCCTCCCCCTGCACTGCTAAGGGCTCTTTCACACTTGCGTTCTTTTCTTCCGGCATAGAGTTCCGTCGTCGGGGCTCTATGCCGGAAGAATCCTGATCAGTTTTATCCTAATGCATTCTGAATGGAGAGAAATCCGTTCAGGATGCATCAAGATGTCTTCAGTTCCGGAACGGAACGTTTTTTGGCCGGAGAAAAATTGGATTTTTTGTACTCACCGTAAAATCCTTTTCTCGTAGTAGGCATTGGGGGACACAGCACCATGGGTATATGTCCAACTACCACTAGGAGGCGACACTAGACATAAAAAAGTGTTGGCTATACCCTCTCCACAGACACTAGGCAGCTCAGTTTGTACCAAAAGCAGTAGGAGAGAGAAGAAAGGCAAGGAACCAACAACTCCCGTACCGGGAAAGATCAAGAGACCAGCCCGGAGAAGCGGAAGTAAAACAATATAGGGTGGGATCTGTGTCCCCCAATGCCTACTACGAGAAAAGGATTTTACAGTGAGTACAAAAAATCCAATTTTCTCGTGCATGGCATTGGGGGACACAGCACCATGGGACGTCCCAAAGCAGTCCCCGAGGGTGGGAAAAGGACAGCCATGCCACCGGTTGGGCATACAGGTGCGGGAGAACCACGTGACCCAACAGGGGGAAAGCACAGAATAGGCAAGAAGCCTCATAATAAGGTAGAAACCCCAATGAAGCAACAGCGAAGATTGCCCGCACTCCAGGACAAATGCCTGGGAGAAGGACCCAAATGCAAGGCGGCGGCAAAAGGGAAACACCGAGCTCCACCAAAGGCTGGAGAGAGAAAGTAGGACAGCACCACGTAGTGGAGCTACCCAACATTCTAATTGACTCAGGCAAAAGCACAAACACCCTGAAGTCAAACTCTGACAGGCCAGGGGAACAAGGGAACATGGACTCATTGAAGGCCATACGAGTGAGGGAAGCCATAGCAAGGCTCACATGAGAAGGGAGCAGCCCTCCCCTCAGCGCAAAACAGGTGATGAAGATAAGCGCCCTATTGAAAGGAAAAAACCCCAAAGACGATAACGGAAACCGACAACCCTTGTAAAGGGAAGGGGTTGTAAGTAAATGCCAGGAAAACAGAAAAGATGAGGCCGGCATCACAAAATCAGGAGACGAGGAACGAGCCCCTGAAAACAAAATATCGCTAAGAAGCGCAAGACCGGAGAAACTCTGGCCAAAAGAAGTATCAGGGAAAAAAGGGGACCAGATGCAGGCCCCGGAAATCTCAGCAGGGACACCCTGGAGTGAGAGAAGCCATAGCAAGGCTCACAATGAAGTGAGCAGGACTCCCCCACCGCAAGGCAGGTGATGAAGTTAAGCGCCCTATTGAAAGGTTGAAACCCCAAAGGCGCCAAGGGAAACCGCCAACCCTTGGAAAGGGAGGGGGTTGCAAGTAAAGGCCAGGAAAAAAGATAAGACCTGCATCCCACAACCAGGAGACGAGGAACGAGCCTCTGAAAACAAAATATCGCTGAAAAGCGCAAGACCGGAGAAACTCCGGCCAAATGGAGAATCAGGGAGATGCAGGCCCAGGAAATCTCAGCAGGGACACACTGGACTGAGAGGCATGGGAGGAGAAGGAGAGTACTCCCAACAATCTAAGGAGGAAGATTCTACAAACAACGATTATCATACAGAATCTGCGTGGTCCATGAACGGGGACAGGGACTCCAGAAAAGGAGTACCTGGTATGGGCTCACAAGGAACCAGGAACTGAACCACCAGAGGCCAACGAAAGGTAGAATAACCAAGAAAAAATTAAGAGAACCGCTACATGGGAAGGGATTGGTCATGGACAACTAACCATTCTAAGAATAGTGGCTAGCAATCTATATACATTGTCCCGGAGAGGACAAGTACAGCGGCTTGGGTTGTACCACAAAATCGACAAACACCCATACGCATAAGGAATGGCGAAGTCGTTATAAAGAAACGGAGTGACTACACGAAATGTAGAAACCAGCTGCGACCGACACACAGA
Organism: Bufo bufo; assembly: GCF_905171765.1. Classification (NCBI taxonomy): domain Eukaryota; kingdom Metazoa; phylum Chordata; class Amphibia; order Anura; family Bufonidae; genus Bufo; species Bufo bufo. The sequence continues at coordinate 136,518,487 of NC_053392.1, read as the reverse complement.
AGACTCCCAGGGGGAGAAAGTACCAGACAGGCGCAGACAATAGCAAGGTCCAAGGGAACTGCCCTCTGTCATATAGTACAACTAAGCAGAGAATATAAGGGAACACCCGGACCCAGAAGGAACTACGGAACCCTGTCCGATGCCAGAGCAATCAGCAGAAAATTCACCTACCAGGCAGGTGTATGGCGCTCAGTGTTTCCGTCCCTACCATTAGGAAAGACGTCCAACGAGGAAAAAATGGTGACCCCAGAAGGATTCCGTGTGGCGGAGGACATCCAGTGATGGCCGAAAACCGCTGCAGCGGCCGGAGCTCACCAAGCTCGTACCCCAACAAGGTAGAAGATCCAGTGGAGATGACTGTACTCCACCAGGAGTGGTCCGCCCTGTAACAGAAAACAACGCGGGTACTCCTTATGATATGGGGTAACGCGGAGTGCCGCGGACAGAAGTACTTTATAGGGATGGCAAGAGCAACCTTAGCACGAAAGCCAACAACCACCTGGCCATGGTGTAGGGAGCGTGGTTGTATGTGGACCACCCACCAGATCAGAACAGATCAGCCATATACTGGGTACACCAGAAGTAGCAGTAGACCGACAAGGTGGCGGTGGGGGTTGGGCTGGCCCACCCCTGCCAGATATGGTTACCGTGCACATGCTGAACCAGGATGGCCTGTTGTAGACAGTGCCTTGAGAAAACACAAGAAGACCATAGAGCACGACAGTAGATGTCTGGAGTATAGAATAGAGTCCAGGGAAGGAAGCACCCCGTAATACAGAAACTGTATGGGCCACAGATTGCACCCTAGGGCCCAGCACGTGGGCTAAAAATACACGCCTAAAACCGAGCTAAAGTGGCAGCATGTTGCACACTAAGGAGAGTGGAAACAAAGCCACAGCATCCGGAAATGCAACCGCATTTGGAGGGTACAGGTCTACAACCTGGTAAAGTAGCAATACGGCTGTGTAGTGAAGAGATACAACCAGACAGGTGCAATGGGTACAGCATCTGGAGATGGTAGAAGTACTAGATTTAAGATTAGAGAAATGTGGCCGCATGGTGCCCCATAGGACCAGAGAAGTCCAGCGGCTACCGCGTTAGCAATGCTACCTATATTCCGCTCGGGAGGGGGAAAATAGGGCCACACGGTACCACAAAGAACGACAGGTGCACACCACAATTAAGTAAGTGCAATGGCAACTGAAGGAGGCCCTCTATTTCACCAGAGGGAAACAGGGCCGCAAAGTACTCCATAGAGCCAGACAGGTGTAACGGTTGCAGAAATCTACCTAAGAAGAGAGTAAGATGGCTGTTTGGTGAACACTATGATGAGGTAGGTGCAATGGCCACGGCAATTGGGGGAGGCCTCAATATCTCGTCCGGTAAGGGAGAGAAAATGCCACATGGTAAACCATAAAGCCAGACAGGAGTAACGGCTACAGCATCCGGAGATGGTGCAGGTACTCTACCTATGAAGGGATCAAGGTGGCAACTTGGTGCCCACTAGACACACAGAGAGGGGCAATTCTGTGGCAATTGAAAGTGGCCTCTACATCTCGCCCGTAGGGAGAAATGTTGCCGCATGGAACACAATAGAGCCCGCCAGGGGTATTGGCTACAGCATCAGGAGATGGTGTAGGAACTCTACCTATGAAGGGAGCAAGGTGGCTGGAAACAGACAGGGGCAATTGCAACGGCAATTGAAGGCGGCCTGTATATCTCACCCAGCAGGGGGAAATAGTGCCACGTGGAACACCATAGAGCCAACCAGGGGTAATGGCTACAGCATCTGGAGTAAGTGTAGGAACTAATCGCCACGGCAACAAAAACAGGCCTGTATTCACTGATACAGGCTACTACAAAAGAACCTTTAGAGGCCGAGGAGGGTTACCAACCCTACAAGAGGCGCTTGCCTGAATTATCAGCTTGCCTGGAACATAGCCCCTGGTGAGGGGAACCAGGAAGGTCTGTCGTGTACAGCCTACGAGGGCGCACGTACCAGAGACACCATGTAGGTGTCCCAGTTGCTAAGCACGGAGACGGCTGGCTTACCAGTGCGGTAATTACCTGTGCAGGTAGGAGAGCGCCATCCGAAAGTCCACTAGAGGGACACCGAAACCTGGGTAGGGTAGGTTCCTCCGTGCACGTTTGTCTTGACCTCACAGAGGGCTTCTGTATGGTGGAAGACCGCCTGATGCTCTGTTCCGAGAGAATCGGTGCAGAGGTGTCCCCAGAGGCAACTGACAGAGAAGGCTTCGTCACCAGCCTCAGGCCTGTCCTGGGAGGACCCAAGGATGCCGAGGAGGGGTGGAAGCTAGTTAAGACCACCAGAGGTTGGTCCGTGGGCTACTCCTTGCGTGACCCTGTATCGACGTGAGCCTAGGGGGGAGAGGAGACCGCAATTCGTGGGTAGCGCTCCAGCGACTCCGCCGGGGATTGGGCGAGTCAGGCCAGGTTCCCATGGTTCGACAAGGAGGGAGCCCATTCAGGGGGGACCTACACAAAAGGGTGGAAAAGGGGGGGGGGACGACGACAAGGCGACCATATGGAAACCTCAGTAAGACAACGGACGCACGTGAAATACGTGGCGATCCGATGGGGAGGCTGGGAGAGGAAATCCTCATAGAGCAGCAGGGCTGACCTAACTGTCCCCGGAGCCACTGTTCCAAGAGGTGCAGCAGCAGCAATAGATCAGGTGGCAGGGCTGCAGGAGAATGCAGCAATTGAGAGGAAGGAGAGGGGGGGGGGGAGCCTGCAGAGCAAATTAGCCAGAGGCTGCCTACCCGACCCCAGGAGCTGTGTCAGCGCGCCCCATGCAGGAGAAGATGGACCCGGTGAAGAGAAAGAAGCCGGCAGCCGGAGGAAGAACCGCCCCTCTGACAGAGCAGGGCAGCTGGAGCTGGATTGGGTAAGGAGCAGAGGCCCCTCCCACGGAGGGAGGGAGAATGAGAGAGCCCGGGAAGCCAGGAGTGGGCGGAGAGAAGGCTCCGCCCCACGTGACGCTGGATTGGTCAAGGAGCAGAGGCCCCTCCCAGGCTCCTCCCACGGAGGGAGGGAGAATGAGAGAGCCCGGGAAACCAGGAGTGGGCGGAGAGAAGGCTCCGCCCCACGTGACCTGCGGCCTAGTCGGCCGAAAAGCCGGGGCCTAGATTAGGGAAGTGCAGCCGGAAACGGACGCTTGCGATCGCGGGGGCGTCCTGAAGCCGGGAGGAACACAGGGCCGAGGGGAATTGAGGAAGCCCTCAGGAAAAACACCCGAAAATGACCCCCATTAATGCTGCGGCTTCTGTGAAAGTGCCGGACCCAGAAGAGACATGGGCCTCTCTGCAGGTATTTTGGCCCCCAAATAACCCCCCCTTCATGGGGATAGGGGAGATAAGTGGGTGGACCAGCCAGCAAAGTGCCCCAGACCCTAAGAGGCCATGGGAGGGAGTTGGGGAAGGAGGGAGGGAGAAGGGGACTACAGGGCCCCCACAATGGATCCGGATCTCTACTTACCTTCCGATGTCTTCAGGCGCAGCAATGACCACCCCCTCGGCGGACTCAACACGGGAGCCGTGGGTCTACCGGAATTCCACTGCGGAAGCAGTTACAAGTGGGGACTGGGTGGCTGCCAGGTACCTGAGTACGCGCCCGCAGGGGGGCAACTAAAGTGGAACACGATGGAGCCACCCCTGCCGCAGGCCGAAACCTGCAGAGAAAGAAAAAATGATTGAAGAAAAAATAAAATAAAAAAGTAGCAGGATGACCTGCACAAAAAAGCAGGTCAGGTCTGCCTCCTATGGACACTAGAACAAGACTGAGCTGCCTAGTGTCTGTGGAGAGGGTATAGCCCAACGGGGAGGAGCCAACACTTTTTTATGTCTAGTGTCGCCTCCTAGTGGTAGTTGGACATATACCCATGGTGCTGTGTCCCCCAATGCCATGCACGAGAAATACCGCAGCATGCTGCGCTTTTTGCTCCGGCCAAAAATCCTGAACACTTGCCGCAAGGCCGGATCCGGAATTAATGCCCATTGAAAGGCATTAATCCGGATCCGGCCTTAAGCTAAACGTCGTTTCGGCGCTTTGCCGGATCTGACGTTTAACTTTTTCTGAATGGTTACCATGGCTGCAAGGACGCTAAAGTCCCTGATACACACAGGATCTTCCCCCTACCTGTTCTTGTGCAATGCTCTGCAGAACTCCCTTGTCAGATCCTGTGCCCAGCATTTGTCTCCTCACTGCCTACAGCTACTCAGTAAAGCCTTCAGCCCTGAGTCTGTGCAGCTGAAGGGGTTAATATTTTTCCTCAAGAATCCAGGGAGTGAGCAATAAGCAGCTGGCAGTGCAGGGTGGCGTGGCCAGCACAGTGACCTCTGGTGTACAGGCACATATCTGCTCTCTGAGGCTTGTGCAGGAAACATCATCAGAGCAGGGAGAGAGGCTGACATCACAGGTCATGTGACCCTCAGTGAAATCTGAGAAAGCAGCAATTGGAGATAAAGTAAGTGAATTGTGAAGTGTTTACATTTGCCTAGTTAAAACATACAAAGAACAAAAAAATAACTCAGACAACCCCTTTAAGCTCTCATTCCACACAGTTTCTAAGGCTACATTCACATGACCGTATGTGTTTTGCGCTCCGCAAATCGTGGATCCCCCCCCAAAAAAACGGATGATGTCTGTATGGCATTGTTTGTTTTTTGCGGATCCATTGTAACAATGCCTATCCTTTCTGCAAAACGGACAAGAATAGGACATGTTCAATTTTTTTTACGGAACAGACATACGGATGTGGATAGCGCACTGTGTGCTGTCCGCATTCTTTGCGGACCCATTGAAATGAATGGGTCCTCATCCAATCCACAAAAAAAAGGCAAGGACACGGAAACAAAATACGTTTGTGTGAATGTAGACTAAAGGTTCTATTCCTGACTGTATGAAGGTTATCAGCATGATGCGGCAGTCTTGTTTTAAAGCTTAGATTATTCTGCTATGCAGACTATGTAAATTAAAGCAGTCTCCCATCCCCCTTTAGCTTGCCACATACTCTAACCCAAAAGATTACCAGCGACCAGATCACGCCGTAAAAGCTGCACCAAACACACAAACATCAATAAAGTTTCTATTTTACACTGTCCCTACATTAACAGCGATGACGATTATTACTAGAGAGGAACATTAATATATTTCTGACAGACGGTAAAGATTTCAGTCAGAAAACACATTTTTGCGCAGTAACTGTCGCCATTAACGATCGCTTTCAATTAGTTATACGAGAGGGAAAAAACAAAAACAGTATGGCCGCTTTTTAAGACAGGTGTAATACAGGGGCTTTTTTGTGCCAATACTGTACTACGGATGGACCTGGACCTCCCATGGATCATCAGAGGCAGAGTTTAGGTCATCAATATCAGATCGGCGGGGGTCTGACTCCTGGCACCCCAGCTGATCAACTGTGAGAAGAGGCAGCAGAGCTTCATGAGCACTTTAGGCCTCTTGCTAGGCCAGTGATGTCATCGTACATCAGTCACATGGCCTAGACATAGCTCAGTCCCATTCAAGGGATTCCGGTGAGCACTGTGGCCTCTTCAAACAGCTTATCGGTGGGGGTGCCAGGTAGGGATCGACCGATATTGATTTTTTAGGGCCGATACCGATAATTTGTGAACTTTCAGGCCGATAGCCGATAATTTATACAGATATTCTGGGAATTTTCATTTTTGAAAAAAAAATAAATTCCTACACAAATCTGCTGAAAATTTATGTTTATTGTTAACGTGTATTTTTTTTTTTTTTAAATCTTTCTTTTTCATTTATACTTAATATTTATTTTATTTTTTTTACTAACTTTTAGCCCCCTTAGGGACTAGAACCCTTGTCCTATTCCCCCTGATAGATCTCTATCAGGGTGAATAGGAGCTCACACTGTCCCTGCTGCTCTGTGCTTTGTGCACACAGCAGCATGGAGCTGAACATGGCAGCCAGGGCTTCAGTAGCGTCCTGGCTGCCATGGTAACCGATCGGAGCCCCAGGTTTACACTGCTGGGGCTCTGATCGGAGGAGCAGGGGAGAGGGGGTCCTGTGGCCACTGCCACCAATGATTAATACTGGGGGGGCTTGAGTGGGGGGGCCCACTGCGCCACCAACGTTTTTAATACTGGGATGGGGGTGGGGGGCGCACTGCGCCACCAATGATTAATACTGGGGGGCTTGGGGGGGGCGCACTGCGCCACCAATGAAGATAAGTTTTTCATTAATTTATATACAGGAGGCGGGAGCTGGCTGCAGAATCACATAGCCGGCTACAGACCTCTATGAGCAGTAGCTGCGATCCGCGGAACCTAAGGGGTTAACTACCGCAGATCGCAGCTACAGCTCATAGAGGTCGGGAGCCGGCTATGTGATTCTGCAGCTAGCTCCCGCCTCCTGTATATGAATGAATGAAAGACTTATCTTCATTGGTGGAGCGGTGGCCACAGCCCCTCCCCTTCTTTTGTCCTCTCTCCTCTAATTGGCGGCAGCAGCATCACAGGGGGAGGAGACACTGCCTCCTTCTCCCCTGTGCTGCTGAGGGAACAAGGAGAGCGCTGAGAGCAGCGCGATCCTGGTTCCCAATACGTTATCGGTATATCGGCAAAATAGATGCCGATACCAATAACTGTCAAAATCCTGAATATCGGTCGATAATATCGGTAAAACCGATAATCGGTCGTTCTCTAGTGCCAGGAGTCAGATCCCCGTCGATCTGATACTGATGACCTATTCTGAAGACAGGCCATCAATTTCAAATTCCTAGAAAACCTCTGTATAGGGTAAGTAAAAAAATGACATGCAGCACCCATGTAATCCCCAATATTTTCATGCAAAAGTTGGCTGGTGAACTTCTGCACGTTTGGGCTTCTTTAACACATACACACCTCTACATTCAGTGCTGCATAAGCATGTGCAGCAGCTGTTTTCCGTGTGCATATGGTATGTATTTTTAACATTTGTGGATGACGCCCAAATATTGTATGGACAGTGCTCTTGAGGGCACAAGCTGTTGCTTTATACACTTGTGGGGGTGCAATTACTTTTTAAGAAGTATTTAATAGTTTGCTTCCTTACAATTTTCACCCCCCCCCCCCCCCTTCCCCTCCAGTTCTGGTCATTTTATGAAGATATGTGCATTTAAATATAGGCCCAAGTGGTATGCATGGACTGTACACAAGTTGTAGTTTTAGGAGGTGTAGTGCATTCAACTTTCTGCTTGGGTCACAACTTTACCCATTAGTATCAACTTTGATGTCATTCTTATGGGGGGGGGGGACACGCTTTGACGCAAAATTGCATGAAGGTGCCTGTACGTATAAATTGCCAAGCAGCATTCTGAAAAAGTCAGCGGTGTTTACTTAAAAAAAAAAAAAAAAAAAATAGGAATATTAAGGGTTAATATTTTTATTTTGCAATTTATCTTTACACAAAAATTTGATAAATTGTCCTCCTGGCTAGCAAAGATGCAAACCGCCCAAAACCCTCTGGCAGCGAAAAGGTTAAAATCTACCTGTCCTGTATCTTCCATTTTGAGGCCTCCCCAGTTTACATGCAGCTCTCCATCAGAAGAGAGTTAGATATGTCTCACCTCCTCTGTGATGAACAGCCTTTGGAGCTGACTGTCGGCAGGTGTAATCCTTTTATATCTAGGGGCATCGATCCTGTGTAGGAGAAAATCGGAATTAGACTTACCGTTATTTCGGTTTCCATGAGATCACCATGATGGCCACAAGGAGAATAACGGGCCGTCATGGTGATGATATGGAAAAATTTGAATTAGCATTACCGGTAATTCGGTTTCCATGAGACCACCAAGATGGCCCGTTATTCTCCTTGTGGCCATCATGGTGATGATATGGAAAAAGGGGCACACAATAAATAATGTATAGGACGGAACCTGCTGACAACGTCTGGTTACACATGTAAAATGTCCAGGATTAGAAAAATGGGTCTGCTTCCTCCGAGAAACAGCGCCTCTCCTGTCCATTGGCTATGTCTGGTACTGCAACTGTGAAAGAGGCTAAGCTGCAAATCCAGGTACAGACTATGGACTCTCTCTCAATTCCTCATGTGCTGTACAATTCCGGCCCTGTCACCGTGTACTTGACATATGGTTGGTGAGGACACAAGGGCTGTGCTCACAACATCCATAGGGAGAGTCAAATATGACATACCTCTGATCCCACCCATGTAACCACCTTAAATGCTGTAGGCAATTGCCCACACTTTAAAGAAAGCTTCTAGGTCTGATGTGAGAGGCTAAATAAAAAAATAAAAAAATGCTCTATTTTGGAGAAAAAAATAAAAAATATCTAAAAACACTACTTGTATTGGTATTCCCAAAACCATACTATAAAATTATAGGGTATTTTAGCGCATTTTGCCATGTGAAAACAGCAAAATAATATCAAATATAATCTACAACTTGTCATGCAAAAAATAAATAAAACAGCAACGTCCATAATTAAAGTTATGACTAAGAGCGCGCATACAAAAACATGAAGAACAATATAAATTTGGTATCACCATGAATGTCTAGCAGAAAAATGCATACAATAAAAGACTTCAGTTTTGGGAATAAGTGTCACGGTGGGCAGTGGGGGAAAACTCCCCACCGTATAGCGTGGGTAAACGGAGAAGCAGCTAGGCCTGGACACCAGGAAAAGGCCTGCCCTAATCCTGGCCCTGACTCCTAACCGTATGAGCAGACCCAGATAGTAGGTGGTCTCATACACAGGAACTATGGACCCTGATGATCCCTGAATAAAGGTTAGGAGCTAGAGACGACCTGTTCCTCCAGAACGCGGACGAACAGGAGTCTCACAGGCCAATCAGCAAAGGTAAGGGAAGACAGTGAGCAGCAACTGGATCTGCAGGTAAGAACCCAGTGACAGGACAACACACCGGAACAACAAGCACTTACCTGCCACAGCAACAGGGTGGAACACCAGCACCAAGACTACCTGGACCCCCATGCGGACCGAATGCATGGCGGCCCCAGGCAGAGCTGCTCACTGACTTGTGCTTCCCCCTCCGGGGAACCCAGAGGCCCTCTCACCGATGGCACAGACAGACAGGGGAATGTCAAGCAACCATGCTGGACAACACTCCAAACAGACCAGACATGGAACACAATATGAAGGAGGCCTAAAGGTAATTTCAACAGCAGCTATGGTAGATGTGACCTCGATACAGCACCTCTCTTTAAATACTTGCAGCCCACGAACCAGTCCCTCCAGACACAACAGGTCGTAGCGGTTGGCAGGCACATCAATCTTGAAGAGAATGACATCTGATGCTCCGTCCACTTTTCCATCACCTTTTTCTTTGCTGAGGATTTCTCTCTCGGAGGTCTGGAATGTGAAGGAATAACTGTATTTACCAATGATTTCCCCCAAACCAGTCATACTCAAAGGGGAAGAGGAGAAGCTGAGATCTAGGGTCCTGTTTAGTAGGGAGCTGCATTTAGCTTGGTGAATTCACTGGCTAACAAAATTGTGGATTTACATGATAAAAAGTATATGCGAGTATATGATTGGATTTCATCTCATTTAAATTATTTTTCAGTTTTTCTGGTGGTTTGTTTTGGTCCACAGATGGCGCAAAAAAAAAAAATAATAATAATTAAAGCAACTTTTGCAGTAGATTTCCAGCAAAATTCATGTCAAGATCTGCATGTATCACATGCAGATCTTGTCACATCTGCTGCAGAATTGACCCGATGCAAGGTGAAGATCTGCAGAAAGGATTGACATGCTTCTGATTAAGGATATGTCCACACAGAGGATGTGGGGGTGTATTCAGCATGCATGCCAAAAACCAAAACAAAGCTGCTCGTGGTTTAGCGCCATTCAATGGAGCTAAACCTAAAACGGGTCTGCATGAAAATCCACAGGAGAACCCGCACCACATCTCAGCGGTTTCTGGTGTGGGATATGGAGTGGATTTTGTTGCAGACAAAATCCTCAGTGTGAACATTTTATTTATTTTATGCACTTATATAGCGCTACTATATTCTGCAGCGCTTTACAGACATTAGCAACCAACTGTCCCCAATGGGGCTCCCTATCAGTAGGTTTTTGGAATGTGGGAGGAAACCCACGCAAACACGGGGAGAACATACAAACTCTATGCAGATGTTGCCCTTGGACCCCAGTGCTAGCCACTGAGCCACCGTGCTGCCCGTAGTAGTAATGTAAAGTAGCAACATACCCTTCACAATGTCTATCTCCAGTAGTCCCATAGAATGCAGCAGCAGCGTGCAAGCGTGACCGCTAGCTCCATTCAAATGGGGAGCACGCTCCCATTCTTGTGATCATTGTGGACCCAGCATTTGAATCTGTGGGTGTTTGTCATGGGGCAATCCCTTTAAAATCCCCACATGTCAATTGTCACACGGAAAATACAGTTTGTGTTCTTATCTAACCATCAGACTATGCAGAGAATTTAACGGGAGTCTGTCATCAACATTTCACCTTTGTAACCCTTCCCATAGGTTTCTAGCATCCTTACAGTTAATAAAAAAACGTTAGCTTTAGCATCAATCCTGGACTTATAAAACTGGCAAAAAACATCTTTGTAGCATATGCAAATGAGGGCTCGCAAGTGCCCAGGGGCGGCGTTACCCTCGTAGGTGCCCAGCTAGCTCAGCCTTTTCTTCGCTTCCCCCCGCCCCTTCCTTCCCTCCGCCCGCCCATCCTTTCCCTATGACCGCCTATCTACTAACTTGTTGTTTCGCCGATATCCCGCGCCTGCGCACTCAGTCCGTCGGCCAGCGCATGCGCACTGCGATGCCCATTCCTTGTACGGCATCACAGTAATTAATGCGCATGCGTGATGCCGTACAAGGAAAGGGCATCGCAGTGCGCATGCGCCGGCCTGAGTGCGCAGGCGCGGGATCTCGGCGAAACAACAAGTTAGTAGATAGGCGGTCAGAGGGAAAGGATGGGCGGGCGGAGGGAAGGAAGGGGCGGGGGGAAGCGAAGAAAAGGCTGAGCTAGCAGGGCACCTACGAGGGTAACGCGCCCCTGGGCACTTGCGAGCCCTCATTTGCATATGCTACAAAGATGTTTTTTGCCGGTTTTATAAGTCCAGGATTGATGCTAAGGGTCCATTCACACGTCCGTTGTTTCTTTCCTGATCTGTTCAGTTTTTTGCAGAACAGATCTGGACCCATTCATTTTCAATGGGTCCTGAAAAAAAACGGACAGCTCAATGTCTGATTCTTTTTCAGGACCCATTGAAAATGAATGGGTCCAGATCTGGTCCAGATCTGTTCCGCAAAAAACGGAACAGATCAGGAAAGAAACAACGGACGTGTGAATGGACCCTAAAGCTAACGTTTTTGTTAACTGTAAGGATGCTAGAAACCTATGGGAAGGGTTACAAAGGTGAAATGTTGATGACAGACTCCCTTTAAGGGGAAAATGCATCAAAATATTGGAGCAGTTGTCCATGGCCACCATTCAGATTTCACATCTCAATTCTCAGAGGCCCTCTGCTAAATAAAAGCACTGACCCGCTTGGCCGTCACAGACAACTACTCCACTTTTCCTTTGCACCATATTGATACATCTCCCCTTCTACACGGAGAAGGGCCCAATCATTACTACTACTGCTACTTGAGAAACCTTGGCGCGGTGCTCGGGCTAGGGCTCAGACATGTCCTACACCGTAGGACAAGTTGGCTAATCTCTCAATTTTAAAAATCTGTTTGAGGGTTTAGTAAGACCGCAGAGTGCACCTGTCTTTGCTATTGTTATATCCCAATCATTACAGCATAATCTGATGCTCAGACTAAGACAAAAACTGTATTTTCAGCTTTAGGGTATGTTTACAAGTAGCAGATATACTGCAGAGGGTCCCGTCCCTGCTGCTTCAGGTGCCTTATGGAGGGGAAGTGTAACGTTCTGTCTGTCATGACGTGTGCTTCTGCAGCCTTTCACTGGCCTCAGCAATGACTTACCCCAGAGCGGCACGTGCATGCTGAAGCCAGTAAATGGCTGCAGCAGTGCACCTGCCATCACACAGGGGACAGGAAGCAGGGGGATGGGACCCTCTACTAGAAAAAAGTGCCAGTGAATAGAAAAGTTTCTGTCTTTCCTTAGGCAGAGCAGATTTGGGGCCATAAGTACCATTACTTACAATCTCATCTAACTCCAATCCAAATTCAAAGCAGAGCTCATCAAACTCTTCATCAGCTGGAAAGACAGAGAGAAATACAGTTACATATAGACATTTGGGAGGTGACAAACATTTTTTTTTTACAAACATTTTAAGGCCAATTTCACACTGGGTCTGGAAAACATGCCCCATGTGATTATCAAAGTAATAAAAATATCCCCCCCCCCCCCAAAAAAAAAAAAAAAAAAAAAACAGGGAAAAAAAATAAATAAATCACATAATAAAACCACTTACAAACACAAAACACAGACAATCTGCAACAAAAGTTACAGTCCCCAGATCAGCATTGTCCTTTTGCGCTGCAGTTTTTCGTGGGTACCCTTCACAAATAACCAATGTATAGAATATTAAAAAAAAGCGCTGCTTCCACTTGAGTGCAGTTCACACTGAGGGAGACAAAAGGTATCTATCGATGTGACTCCTCCGTTATGGTTCGTGCACATTCTATATGCGTGTTGTTTTATGGATCTTGTGAGTACAATAAATCACGCTATTTAAACTCAGTTGGCGGTATTTCACTATGTTGGGCCATCTCTTCTTTGACTTTTAGGAGATTTGAGCATCGACCCCCCTAACGGAGGAGTCACATCGATAGATACCTTTCGTCTCCCTCAGTGCGAGCTGCACTCAAGTTGAAGTAGCGCAGTTTTCTATATTATATGCTCCATGGGATGGTCACATTTCCTGGGCCGAACACTGCTCTTCTGACCGGAACTCACAGCATCATCGTGACTGCGGGTCTATTGTACTGTACTCAAGGCATTGTGGGGGTACAGCACACAGCATTACAGATCATTAGGACCCTCTTGCCCCTACCTGGTGCTGCCTGAGGCAATCGCCTCACCTCGCCTCATTGGTGGTGCACCCCGGGGTAAATGAATTTTCCTTCACAGGTGTGAAGCCACCCTCAGGGTTAATTCTGCCGAATGGTATTCCTGCCCTGGTGCTGTCCAAGTGTCCATCTGAACAATGACCCAGTATAGTCAGTGGGGGTCATTTATTGTAGTGTTTTGCGCCTGTTTTGTAATTGTTCCTGTTTTAGACTGTCTAATTTTTTTAGGCGCATTTATTGTGTCCGTTTTGGAGGCATTTGCGCCTCGTTCAACAATTGCCAGTTTTTACCTTATTCTGGTGGCATCTTTTTTTTGGTCTATTTACGGATGTAGCAGAGTTAAAGGGCTTGTCTCACTTCAGCAAATGGCACTTACTTCTCTATTGTGATTGTCCATGTTGCTTCCTGGATTCATTTTTCCATCACATTATACAAAGCTCGTTACCATGGTTATGACCACCGTGCAATCCAGCAGTGGTGGTCGTGCTTGGACGTTATAGGAAAAAGCACTAGCCTATGTGCGGTCCCACAGTCCCGGGCCACCAGAGAGGCCGCCACTTTTTCCTATAGTATGCAAGCATGACCACCACTGATGGATTGCAGGGTGGTTGTAACCATGGAAACAAATAGTGTATCATTTGATAGAAAAAATGAATCCAGCCAGCGAAGGAGGCAATATGGACAATCACAATACATTAGTAAGTGCCTTGTATTAACTTTCTCTATATGATAAATGCCATCTGCTGAAGTGAGACAGCCTCTTGAAGGCCTCTTGCACATGAACGTATTCGTTCCATTCCGTGCGGCGGCCGGGACGGATCCAGACCCATTCAACTTGAATGGGTCCACGATCCGACCGCTCCGCAAAAATATAGAACAAGTTCTATCTTTTTGCGGAATGGAAGCACGGAACGGAACACCAGGAAAGCACTCCGTAGTGCTTTCCTTCCGCACCGCATCTCCGGACCCACTCAACTGAATAGGTCCGCATGTGTGATGCGGAATGCACACGGTTGGTGCCCCGTGTATTGCGGACTCGGCGTATGCGGGCAGCAATACGGCCATGGGGGGCACACGGTCGTGTGCAAGAGGCCTAACAGTCCCATTTGGTGATTTATCACATTTATTTAACACGTTATCACTGTGACTGTTAACTCTGCTGTATCTGTATCCTGGCGCGCATTTTTTACGCATGAATTAGAAGCAAAAACATAGTCATTTTTACTCCACTCCGGGGCTGGCGTAGTTCTGTTCGTCTGCTTTGTGTAGGGCCATGCGACAATTTTGTTAAAATAGTCACATCGGCGAGTAGACATGCACCTTTTCACAAACATGTATATTGCTGCGACTTTTTAACTAATATGTGACTTTTTTGCTGCACTTTTGTACCTAATTCGTGAACTGACCAACCAGTCGTCTAATTGGATATGATCCCCCTGATGAATACAAAAAAAGCATTGCCTACTGTACAACTCCTTATAGGTACTACGTAAAGCAGCGACAGGCTAATCTACTACGCCGGTCTACTCGCAGATCAGCATGATAAATGACCCCCAAGGGTACGCGAAATTAACACATACGCCTCCAGATGTGGTCCATTTAAGAAATGAAGAGAATTCATTGTAAGGGCCTGTTCACACGGTCTAGGCCACGCAGACTCTTTACCCAAATTCTGGCAGCGGCTACGTGGTGTTTGCAATAGGAGGCAATGCTACAGTTCGCATGGCCAGCTGTTTAACGCCCCAACCGCACCAAAGGGGCATGTCCCTTTTTAGTACGGTGCCTGGACACGCGCCACTTAAAGTGGCAGCAGGTGTCCAGCCGTGGTTCAGCGCCATACAATAGACCTAGGCAGTGTGTGGTGTTTGCGCATCCAAACTGAACAACCACTAAATACACTGCAGATTTTGGCAGCACAGAAATATCCCATTCCACTGTATGTGAGATGGATATGCTCCATAGTAACATGTTATTCCCCTGTGTGCTGTACATACTGTATGTCCGGCCCAGGGCCTGGTACAGCAGGTCTCTCTTCACACTGACAGTCGGCATGGTTCAGCAGCAGCAGCCCCGGCATAGAGAAGGACCTCAGGACCTCAGTAAACTTCCCCTCACCGGTCTGTCCGCGGCGCCTAAAAAAATATAAATGCCATTACCATTTTCCACTCTTCCATTTAGCATGTTGTGGGCTATGTACGTTATATACTGTCCTACAACTATACAGTATAAAATAAAAAGTTATATCATATGTAGTTTTTTATCGCTAATCTGAGAGCAGGCATTGCCACGACCATCCAACACACTTTACTTTGTATTGCATCACTTTCGCGTCCGGCTGTTTCCATTACCCAATCAGAATGGATCACTCAGCGCTCGACCAATCACTGGATGCAGCTAGGTGGAGGCTTGGAACGCAAGACGGGGTCCTGATGCGCGCTAGACCCTTTCCTCAAGCGGAAGGGGAGTGGGGGGGTGTGTGCCCGGTGTGTGCCCCGTGTGTGCGCAACTGCTACGGCCAATAGGAGCAGGCCATGCGGTTGCTATGGGGCCCATAGGAGGTGGGGCCCGGAGCGGATTGAAGGCACCGCCCCCTAATTACACTATTACAACAATGGCAGCTTTGGCGCAGCCAGCGATACTGTCTTGAGTCCCTATTGGGGCTCCGACGGGCCCTGCTTTCCTTGTGCTCAGGGTCCCCCTCCTCTACATACTTTGAGCATGTCCCTTCTCTGGCACTCCGGTGTTCCGTTATATTTTCCTACCTCGTGAGATTTCCCTGCCCTCCTCACTTCCGGCCGCAGATCAGCTGGAGGAGGGGGTGTGCGCCTCAGCGCAAGCGCACTACCATGGGTAAGGTAAAATTACAGGGAGCGCTGTGGGAGAATCGGCCACCAACTGCGCATGCGCGACCACTAGCACAGCCTGACTCACGGACTCCACGCGCACTGAGGGGTAGTGGCGTCTCTAGCTTTCAGATTTTGGGGGGGCACACTGGGGGCCAGGACAAAAGTAGGGGGGGCAGCTATAACAACGATACATTTACACAAGTACGCTTAGAAATGCTGCAATACTTTACCCAATACCTAAAACCGCAACAGGGAAGAAAAGTCCTGCTGTCTGTGGTTTAAAAAAAATAAAAAATCACTCAGATTTCAACATGTCCTAGTTGTGTGAATGACACTTTTATAGGGAGGGGGATCTGTGGATGACACTGCTATGGGGGGGGGGGAGGGGGGGTTAGGATCTGTGGATGACACTGCTATGGGGGGGATCTGTGGATGACACATACCGTATATAGCATCTTATGCTATATGTGTCATCCCCAGATCCACCCCATGACAGTGTCATCCCCATTTCCCCCTCCCTATAACAGTGTCATCCACAGATCCCCCTCCCTATAATAGTGTCATCCACAGATCCCCCTCCCTATAACAGTGTCATCCACAGATCTCCCTCCCCGCCGCTCACAGGAGTGTACATTTGACATTTCTAAACTGTAATCCATATCCTGCAGTAACTTTAACTTTAAAGGGTTTCTGTCACCCCGCAAAACTCATATTTTTTTTTTGGGATAGTTAGATTCCTCATAGTGCGATATAGCAGAATATAATGCTCTTACTTACTTTCATGCGGCCGATTCTTTATAAAACGAACTTTTATAATATGTAAATGAGGGCTCTACCAGCAAGTAGGGCGTCTACTTGCTGGTAGCTGCTGCAGAAATCCGCCCCCTCGCCGTGTTGATTGACAGGGCCAGCCGTGATCTCCTCCTCCGGCCGGCCCTGTCAGTAATTCAAAAATCGCGCGCCTCGCGTCATTCGGCGCAGGCGCTCTGAGATGAGGAGGCTCGTATCCTCAGCACTCCCTCAGTGCGCCTGCGCCGATGACATCACCGAAAGAGAAGACGTCATTGGCGCAGGCGCACTGAGGGAGTGCTGAGGATACGAGCCTCCTCATCTCAGAGCGCCTGCGCCGAATGACGCGAGGCGCGCGATTTTTGAATTACTGACAGGGCCGGCCGGAGGAGGAGATCCCGGCTGGCCCTGTCAATCAACACGGCGAGGGGGCGGATTTCTGCAGCAGCTACCAGCAAGTAGACGCCCTACTTGCTGGTAGAGCCCTCATTTACATATTATAAAAGTTCGTTTTATAAAGAATCGGCCGCATGAAAGTAAGTAAGAGCATTATATTCTGCTATATCGCACTATGAGGAATCTAACTATCCAAAAAAAAAATAATGAGTTTTGCGGGGTGACAGAAACCCTTTAAATCAGGATTAAGCGGCCGCTCATCTCTACAAGTACCTTAACCTTACACCACTCGGCTAGCTTCGGTAACAGGGCCAGGCTACAGCCTACAGGCACTGCCTGTTAGTTGTTACCGAGCGAGTGCTGATTTCTGCAGGTCAGAGGATACGGATTACAGTTTAGAAGAAATGTACACTCCTGTGAGCGGTCCAGACCAGTGGCGGATCCAGAGCCTGGTCTCGGGAGGGGTACTTCCAGATTATTTTTTGTCCGCTGCCACAGAACAAGGGTGCTTATAGAACAGACTCCACAGTGTAGAGGTATACTGTATATTGTGGGGCACAGTGTAGAGGTATACTGTATATTGTGCGGCACAGTGTAGCGGTATACTGTATATTGTGTGGCACAGTGTAGCGGTATACTGTATATTGTGTGGCACAGTGTAGAGGTATACTGTATATTGTGGGGCACAGTGTAGCGGTATACTGTATATTGTGTGGCACAGTGTAGAGGTATACTGTACATTGTGTGGCACAGTGTAGAGGTATACTGTACATTGTGTGGCACAGTGTAGAGGTATACTGTACATTGTGTGGCACAGTGTAGAGGTATATTGTGTGGCACAGTGTAGAGGTATACTGTATATTGTGTGGCACAGTGTAGAGGTATACTGTATATTGTGGGGCACAGTGTAGAGGTATACTGTACATTGTGTGGCACAGTGTAGAGGTATACTGTACATTGTGTGGCACAGTGTAGAGGTATACTGTACATTGTGTGGCACAGTGTAGAGGTATACTGTATATTGTGGGGCACAGTGTAGATGTATACTGTATATTGTGTGGCACAGTGTAGCGGTATACTGTATATTGTGTGGCACAGTGTAGAGGTATACTGTATATTGTGGGGCACAGTGTAGCGGTATACTGTATATTGTGTGGCACAGTGTAGAGGTATACTGTACATTGTGTGGCACAGTGTAGAGGTATACTGTATATTGTGTGGCACAGTGTAGAGGTATACTGTATATTGTGTGGCACAGTGTAGAGGTATACTGTACATTGTGTGGCACAGTGTAGAGGTATACTGTACATTGTGTGGCACAGTGTAGAGGTATACTGTATATTGTGTGGCACAGTGTAGAGGTATACTGTATATTGTGGGGCACAGTGTAGCGGTATACTGTATATTGTGTGGCACAGTGTAGAGGTATACTGTACATTGTGTGGCTCAGTGTAGAGGTATACTGTACTGTACATTGTGTGGCACAGTGTAGAGGTATACTGTATATTGTGGGGCACAGTGTAGAGGTATACTGTACATTGTGTGGCACAGTGTAGAGGTATACTGTACATTGTGTGGCACAGTGTAGAGGTATACTGTACATTGTGTGGCACAGTGTAGAGGTATACTGTACATTGTGTGGCACAGTGTAGAGGTATACTGTACATTGTGTGGCACAGTGTAGCGGTATACTTTATATTGTGTGGCACAGTGTATGCTATATGTGTATAACATAAACATATTTCACATGAAAACTTACAATTACTTGGCTTGGCCCTTGGGGATCTCGGACCCCACTTCAACACTTTGGCTGGGGGGCTCGGCTGAGCTGATGTGTTTTTTCCTAATGAGAAAGATTTCATAATAAGGATTTGGAGAATGGGCAGAGGGATATCAGAGCAGGGAGAGGCTGGTGCTGCTACTAGGGGGTCATACCATGGGGGAGTAATAAAGCCCACCATAATGCCCCCCCAGTAGAAATAATTCTCTTTATAATGTGACAATGTAAAAAATACCCCCTTGTAATGTCCCCAGTTGAGCTAATGTCCCCCATAATGTGCCAGTATAAAATACCCCTATATAGTGCCCCCAGTAAATGCCCCCATAGTGCTCCTCTCTCACCTTCCTCCTAGTGCCCCCCATAATGTACCAGTATAAAATGCCCCATATATCGTGCCCCAGTAGATGCCCTCAGTGTCCCCCATAATTTGCAAGTATAAAATACCCCTTCTTAGTGCCCCCCGTAGATGACTCCATAGTACTTCTCTCCCCCCTTCCCCATAGTTCCCAACATGTGTCCCAGTATAAAATGCTACTGTACAGAGCCCCCCATATAAAATACCCCTTCTTTGTGGCCTCAGTAGATGCCCCTATAGTGCCCACCAATAATGTGCCAGTAATAAGTGCCCCCAATAACGTGCCAGTAATAAGTGCCCCCATTACGTGCCAGTAACAAGAGCCCCCATCACGTGCCAGTAACAAGAGCCCCCAAATTGGCCAGTAATAAGAGCCCAGCCCCCCATAACGTGCCAGTAATAAGAGCCCCCCAATGTTCCAGTAACAAAAGCCCCCCATCATGTGCGAGTAATAAGCTCCCCCATCATGTGCGAGTAATAAGCCCCCCCATCATGTGCGAGTAATAAGCCCCCCCATCATGTGCCAGTAATAAGCCCCCCATCATGTGCCAGTAATAAGCCCCCCCATCATGTGCCAGTAATAAGACCCCCATCACGTGCCAGTAATAAGCCCCCCATCACGTGCCAGTAATAAGCCCCCCATCACGTGCCAGTAATAAGCCCCCCATCACGTGCCAGTAATAAGCCCCCCATCACGTGCCAGTAATAAGCCCCCATCATGTGCCAGTAATTAGCCCCCATCATGTGCCAGTAATTAGCCCCCATCATGTGCCAGTAATAAGCCCCCCATCATGTGCCAGTAATATGCCCCCATCATGTGCCAGTAATAAGAGCCCCCCATCATGTGCCAGTAATAAGCCCCCCCATCATGTGCCAGTAATAAGCCCCCCCATCATGTGCCAGTAATAAGCCCCCCATTATGTGCCAGTAATAAGCCCCCCATCATGTGCCAGTAATAAGCCCCCCCATCATGTGCCAGTATTGTAATAAGCCCCCCAATGTGCCAGTAATAAGCCCCCCAATGTGCCAGTAACAAGAGCCCCCCTAATGTGCCTGTAAAACTATTGTAAAAAAAACAAACACTTATACTTACCTCCATGTCAGCGATGCGATGCAGGCCTCTTCCGGCCTGTGTCCCGCGCTGTATGGCTCAGGCGGCGCGATGATGTCATCGCGCCGCCTGCGCCGGCCTCTGATAGGCTGCCGGTTTAGTGCCTGCAGCCTATCAGAGGAAGGGGAAGGGACACGCCTCTCCCTCCCCTGCACCGCCGCAGCACAGGCAGATTACTATGGAGATGAGCGCAATGGAAGCGCTCATCTCCCTGTGCCCGACTGCGGCGGCTCACTTGGGGGGGCATTTTAGTTGGGGGCACATGGGGGGGCAAAGCGTGATGTAGGGGGGGCCGTGGCCCCCCTGGCGACACCACTGCTGAGGGGTAGGGAGTTCGGATGGTGGTTCGCTGTGCGAGCGATCCCTGGCCGATGGAGTGCATGCGCAGTGTAATCCCGATGTTTGTGGCCGACGGGAGTACATTGCGGCTAGCACCCCCCCTACCGCAGCTAAGGCTTCATGCGCAGGCGCAGTGTCTCCTGGAGCCTAGCTGTTGACGGTCGCACATGCGCATTTGGTGGCCGCTTCTCCCGCAGCGCTCCCTGTAATTTAACCTTACCCGTAGTAGTGCGCTTGCGCTGAGGCGCACACACCCTCCTCCAGCTAATCTTAGTCATGTCCGGTGCAGCCGCGTCACCGGAAGTGACGAGGGGTAAGGGATTTTCACGGGGTAAGGTTTTTTGATAGAACCCAGGGAGTCAGGACCTGCTGCACATAATGCTATGTGCAACTGTATTCACTGCACTAGGAAAAGTAAAATAAATAAAATGGTCCTCACGGGGGTGTCGGAACCTGGATTGTTGTTAGCTGGATGGGGGGATGGGTGTGGTCCGGGAGCTGGTTGGGCTGAAAGATTCTGCCTGGGGCAGCAGCAGGAAGAGTTCATGGGGGCCCCATGAACTCTGCTTGCTGCTGAGGCTTATTATATAAGCAGTGTTCCTCATCGCCAGTCCTCGGGGCCCACCTACCAATCATAATTTGAGAATATCCCACAGAATGATGACCTGTGGTAAGTCCTGATGCACAGACACTAATTATATCACCTGCTCAATACTAAGGAAATACTGAAAACATGGCCGGCAGGTGGGTCCCGAGGACCAGAGTTGAGGAACCCTGATATAGAGGACAGTGTCCCTCAGGCAGCCTGGGACAAACTAAGCAGGGTAGGGGGACGCACATTGTCCTATATAAAATCATCAGCAGCGTATATGTGTAGCATATATATGATGCACCCCTCTGTATTAGTAGTATATATATATAGTCGTGGCCAAAAGTTTTGAGAATTACATAAATATTGGAAATTGGAAAAGTTGCTTCTTAAGTTTTTATAATAGCAATTTGCATATACTCCAGAATGTTATGAAGAGTGATCAGATGAATTGCATAGTCCTTCTTTGCCATGAAAATTAACTTAATCCCAAAAAAACCTTTCCACTGCATTTCATTGCTGTCATTAAAGGACCTGCTGAGATCATTTCAGTAATCGTCTTGTTAACTCAGGTGAGAATGTTGACGAGCACAAGGCTGGAGATCATTATGTCAGGCTGATTGGGTTAAAATGGCAGACTTGACATGTTAAAAGGAAGGTGATGCTTGAAATCATTGTTCTTCCATTGTTAACCATGGTGACCTGCAAAGAAACGTGTGCAGCCATCATTGGGTTGCATAAAAATGGCTTCACAGGCAAGGATATTGTGGCTACTAAGATTGCACCTCAATCAACAATTTATAGGATCATCAAGAACTTCAAGGAAAGAGGTTCAATTCTTGTTAAGAAGGCTTCAGGGTGTCCAAGAAAGTCCAGCAAGCGCCAGGATAGTCTCCTAAAGAGGATTCAGCTACGGGATCGGAGTGCCACCAGTGCAGAGCTTGGAATGGCATCAGGCAGGTGTGAGCGCATCTGCACGCACAGTGAGGCGAAGAATTTTGGAAGATGGCCTGGTGTCAAGAAGGGCAGCAAAGAAGCCACTTCACTCCAAAAAAAAACATC
Organism: Bufo bufo; assembly: GCF_905171765.1. Taxonomy (NCBI): domain Eukaryota; kingdom Metazoa; phylum Chordata; class Amphibia; order Anura; family Bufonidae; genus Bufo; species Bufo bufo. The sequence continues at coordinate 136,496,187 of NC_053392.1, read as the reverse complement.
AGGGACAGATTGATCTTCTGCAGAAAGTTTGGTGAATGGACTGCTGAGGACTGGGGCAAAGTCATATTCTCCGATGAAGCCTCTTTCCGATTGTTTGGGGCATCTGGAAAAAGGCTTGTCCGGAGAAGAAAAGGTGAGCGCTACCATCAGTCCTGTGTCATGCCAACAGTAAAGCATCCTTAGACCATTCATGTGTGGGGTTGCTTCTCATCCAAGGGAGTGGGCTCACTCACAATTTTGCCCAAAAACACAGCCATGAATAAAGAATGGTACCAAAACACCCTCCAACAGCAACTTCTTCCAACAATCCAACAACAGTTTGATGAAGAACAATGCATTTTCCAGCACGATGGAGCACCGTGCCATAAGGCAAAAGTGATAACTAAGTGGCTCGGGGACCAAAACGTTGACATTTTGGGCCCATGGCCTGGAAACTCCCCAGATCTTAATCCCATTGAAAACTTGTGGTCAATCCTCAAGAGGCGGGTGGACAAACAAAAACCCACTAATTTTGACAAACTCCAAGAAGTGATTATGAAAGAATGGGTTGCTATCAGTCAGGAATTGGCCCAGAAGTTGATTGAGAGCATGCCCAGTCGAATTGCAGAGGTCCGGAAAAAGAAGGGCCAACACTGCAAATACAGACTCTTTGCATAAATGTCATGTAATTGTCGATAAAAGCCTTTGAAACGTATGAAGTGCGTGTAATTATATTTCACTACATCACAGAAACAACTGAAACAAAGATCTAAAAGCAGTTTAGCAGCAAACTTTGTGAAAACTAATATTTGTGTCATTCTCAAAACTTTTGGCCACGACTGTATATACCAATACAGAAGGGGCATTAAATATAGTGCAGAAGCAACCATTGAATATACTAGGGGAAAAGGGGGAATTATATATACTAAAGAAGGAGCCATAGTATATACTAAGGGTAGAGGGGGTGCATTCTATATACTATAGAGGGGGCCATTGTATATACTACGGGGGAGGGGAGGCATTCTATATACTACAGAGGGGGCCATTCTATATACTATGAATACAGAAGGTGCATTATACTATGAGGGGGTGCGTGACAGCATTTTAAATACTATCAGTACAGGGGGCATTATCCTACAGGGGAAATTACACGTATGGGCACGGCATTATATGTAGTGGCACTACAGGGGTATTATAATACAGGGGTAATCAAGTGTTCCTGCATGACAAGACCACTTACTGTTATCTCACATATATATTCTTATTATTATAGCCAAATTTACCACCCTAACTCCTCCCACAGTTTTTACACTACATAGACAGTAATATACCGAAACGTGCGGATTGTTCCCGATTGGTGTGCTATTACTTTGTGGAACGTTTTGCCGAATGGTTCACGGAATATCAGCGTTTTTGTTGCGAAATTGGTCCCATAGGAATGAATGGCAGAATGTTCAAAACTAGAGTGGGAGCTGAAAAATCAGGACATGATTTCTAAACTGCCACCACTCCCTCATTTTCAAGCCCACCTACACAAATCTTATATCAAAACGTTCAGCTATCCCTGCTGCCACTAAAAATATCCAAGCCATAGTCCTGATTGTTTTCACAATATGACCATTTGTTTGCAACTCATACCGCCCATTGACATTCATTGAAACTCCACTGTAGCCAAATTTGAAGGGCAATTTCTAAACTGCGACTGTGCCTTCATTTTTAATATTTCAGAGACATACTATGCATCAAAATGTAGGTCTCACAATATAAAGCTCTTCGCTGTAGGATTTATAATTTTTAAACTACAACCGTTTGAAGATGACAACCGCCAGTGAAGTGAGCAAGTTGGAGCAGTTTGTTTTTAACCGCTCTTCTCTGCCCTTGCTGTAGAGCAGGCATCCTCAAACTGCGGCCCTCCAGCTGTTGCAAAACTACAACTCCCAGCATGCCCGAACAGCCTACAGGTATCAGCCTACAGCAGGGCATTGTGGGAGTTGTAGTTTTACAACAGCTGAAGGGCCGCAGTTTGAGGATGCCTGCTGTAGAGTGAGATGCCATAGGAACCCATGTGTGTGAGCAGCCAGCAGAGTGACAAAAGCTAGAGTGTGAGCTGAAAAATCAGGACATGATTTCTAAACTGCCACCACACCCTCATTTTCAAGCCCACCTACACAAATCGGCTGCAAATGTTTTTATAAATGTATGTTTTAATGTAACTGTAAAGCACTTTGGGTGTCACGGCTGTATGTGAGCAACAAGAGTATACACAGTAAAAAGAGCTACTGACCGGACCCAAACTAGGGAGGATAAAGGGTGACCCCTGTCAGACCCTCAAAGCTCTCCCTATGCTGCTAAAGCACATGCCCGGATCCAAATGGCGGAACGAGGCATGCCCACGTACCTAAGTCTGATGACCACTGTAACCCCTACAATAGTGGAAGGGGCACGGCCACCGGTGCCCTGCTCAGTATATGGAGGGAACCGTGGCCACCTCAGATCCAGTCAGAAAATAACCAGGTACACATCAATGTCTGCACACTTAGCTGAAGGTGCTGCAGCCGCAGAGAAGACGGATCCAAGGACAGCTGGCAATATCCGGAGTGCTTGCTGCAGCAGAACACAGGTCCAGTGAACTGATAGCTACAAGTGAAGATACTAAAGCAAGAGCTACAACTGAAATGAGAAATATAATCCACGCCCTACAATAGGAGGAGGGGAGATTTAAAGGCAGGGAAATCAACCGCAGGAGGAACAGCTGGAAGGAAGGAAAAAGAAAGTAAAGACTTCATCACAGGGGCGGAGAAACAGAGCAGTGAGAACTCCTCCAAACTCTAGTAGTGACATCATCACAGGGGTGGAGAAACAGAGCTGTGAGAACGTCCCAAAGCTCTGGTAGTGACAGTACCCCCCCCCCCCTTTACGTGTGGACTCCGGACACCCAGGACCCACCTTCTCAGGATGAGCCCTGTGAAATGCCCTGATGAGGCGAGTGGCTTTAATGTCCGACACCGGAACCCACATCCTTTCCTCAGGACCATAACCCTTCCAATGAATGAGGTACTGAAGAGAACCGCGGACAATGCAAGAGTCCACAATTCTGGAAACCTCAAACTCCAGATTGCCATCAACCAAAATCGGAGGAGGAGGCAAAGAGGAGGGTACCGTGGGCTGGACATATGGTTTTAAGAGAGATCTGTGAAATACATTATGTATCTTCCAAACCCGTGGAAGATCAAGACGGAAGGCAACAGGATTGAGGACTGACAAGATTTTATAAGGCCCAATAAACTTGGGACCCAATTTCCAGGAGGGAACCTTCAGTTTAATATTTCTTGTAGACAACCACACCAGATCACCCACATTCAGGTCCGGACCAGGCACACGTCTCTTATCAGCCACACGCTTATACTTCTCACTCATCTTTCTAAGATTACTCTGAATCTTTTGCCAAATGGTAGACAAAGACAAGGAAAATCTCTCCTCCTCAGGTAAACCAGAAAGAGCCCCTCCCGAGAATGTCCCAAACTGCGGATGGAACCCATATGCACCAAAGAATGGTGACTTATCAGAAGATTCCTGACGACGGTTGTTCAGAGCAAACTCAGCAAGAGGGAGAAATGAACACCAATCCTCCTGGTTCTCTGCCACAAAACAGCGCAAATATGTCTCCAGATTCTGATTGAGGCGCTCAGTCTGACCATTCGACTGCGGGTGAAAAGCAGAAGAGAAGGACAGCCGAACCCCCAGGCGAGAACAGAAAGCCTTCCAGAACCTGGACACAAACTGCGTGCCTCTATCGGAAACAATATCAGAGGGAATGCCGTGCAATTTAACAATATGGTCGACAAAAGCTTGCGCCAACGTTTTAGCATTGGGTAAACCAGGGAAAGGTACGAAATGAGCCATCTTGCTAAAACGGTCCACCACCACCAGGATCACCGACTTCCCTGAGGAACGAGGAAGATCCGTGATAAAGTCCATGGACAGGTGTGTCCAAGGACGGGAAGGTATGGGTAACGGGAGAAGGGAACCTGAAGGCCGTGAACGAGGGACCTTAGCGCGAGCGCACGTCTCACAAGCAGCCACAAAACCCTCCACCGACTTACGAAGAGCCGGCCACCAAAATCTCAGAGCAATGAGATCTACCGTGGCTCTACTCCCGGGGTGACCAGCAAGAACCGTATCATGATGCTCCTTGAAGAGTTTGTGACGTAGCTCAGGAGGCACGAACAACTTCCCAGAAGGACAACGGGCAGGTGCCTCAGTCTGGGCAGCCTGGACCTCGGCCTCCAAATCGGAATATAGAGCAGAAACAACTACCCCCTCCGCCAAAATGGGACCCGGGTCCTCGGGGTTTCCTCCTCCCGGAAAACAGCGAGAGAGAGAATCAGCCTTCACATTTTTGATCCCAGGTCGGAATGTAACGACAAAATTGAATCTGGAGAAGAACAGAGACCATCTGGCCTGTCTCGGATTCATACGCCTGGCCGACTCCAAGTATGCCAGATTCTTATGGTCGGTAAAAACGGTGATAGGGTGCCTGGCCCCCTCCAACCAATGGCGCCATTCCTCGAAAGCCAACTTGATGGCCAACAACTCCCTATCTCCCACATCATAGTTTCTCTCTGCCGGGGAGAGTTTTTTAGAGAAAAAGGCACAGGGTCGCCATTTGGCAGGAGAAGGGCCCTGGGACAAAACTGCACCCACACCCACCTCGGAAGCATCCACCTCAACAATAAAAGGTAAGGAAACATCGGGATGCACCAAGACGGGAGCAGACGCAAAACTCTCTTTAATCTTAGAAAAGGCTGCAAGCGCCTCCTCCGACCAAGAGGAAAAATCCGACCCCTTTTTTGTCATGTCAGTGAGGGGTTTGACAACAGAGGAATAATTCAAAATGAACTTTCTGTAATAGTTCGCAAAACCCAGAAAGCGCATCAATGCCTTCTGATTCTCAGGAAGCTCCCACTCAAGTACAGCACGGACCTTCTCCGGATCCATGCGAAAACCAGAAGCAGAGAGGAGAAAACCCAGAAATTGAATCTCCGATACCATAAAAAGACATTTCTCCAGCTTGGCGTACAATTTATTTTCCCGCAGAATCTGCAGAACCTGAAAAAGATGATCCTGATGGGTCTGAACATCAGGGGAAAAAAATCAAAATATCATCAAGATACACCAATACAAATTTCCCCCATTAAATGGTAGAAAATACTATTAACAAAATGCTGAAAGACGGCCGGAGCATTCATCAGGCCGAAAGGCATAACGAGATTCTCGAAATGCCCGTTAGGGGTATTAAAGGCCGTTTTCCATTCATCCCCCTCTCTGACCCTGACCAGGTTGTACGCGCCTCTCAAATCCAATTTGGAAAACACCTTGGCCCCAACAATTTGGTTGAAGAGGTCCGGGATCAGAGGAAGGGGATAGGGATCGCGAATCGTGATATGGTTCAGCTCCCTAAAATCTAGGCAAGGTCTCAGAGAGCCATCTTTTTTTTTAACAAAAAAAAAACCCGCGGCCACAGGTGACTTTGAGGGACGAATATGCCCCTTATCAAGACTCTCGGAGATATAAGTTCGCATTGCGATTCTTTACGGTTGTGAGAGATTGTAGAGGCGTGCTTTTGGCAGCTTGGCGCCGGGAATGAGGTTAATGGGACAGTCAAACTCCCGGTGAGGAGGTAGCTCCTGAACACCGCTCTCGGAAAACACGTCTGAGAAATCAGAGAGAAATGATGGCACAGTTTTAGTAGACACCTCTGCAAAAGTCGCTGTGAGACAATTCTCTCTACAAAAGTCACTCCACTCATTTATTTGCCTTCCTTGCCAATCAATAGTGGGGTTATGTCTAGTGAGCCAGGGTAACCCCAAAACTAGAGGAGAAGGCAATCCGTTAAGGACAAAACAAGATATATCCTCCACATGAGTGTCACCTACAGCTAGCCGGATATTGTGAACAATGCCCTTCAGAGATCTCTGTGAGAGTGGAGCAGAGTCAATAGCAAAAACAGGTATATCCTTTTCTAATGTGCAAACCTGAAAACCATGCATGGCTACAAATTGAGTGTCAATAAGATTGACGGCCGCTCCACTATCGACAAAAATCTCACAAGAAATGACCTTGCTCTCTAGCGCCACCCTGGCAGACAGGAGAAAACGGGAACTGCAGGTCAGAGGAAAAGCATCAATTCCTACATCAACTTTGCCCAAAGTAGCAGATGAAGCAGAACTTGAAGATTTACCTTTTGAGGTTTTTCTCTTATTATCGCTCTCTCCTAGACGGACAAACATTTGCCAAATGACCTATGCCCCCACAACAAAAACACACCATACTCAGAGGACTAAATCCTCTTTTATCAGGGGCAAGTCGACCTAGCTGCATGGGCTCCTCCTCAGAGGGGAGCGAGACAGGATGAGGTCCCTGCACACTGAATGAGTCCGCACCATTGCCCCTAGACTGACAATGGCTGGACAGAGAGGTCTTGTTTCTTTCTCTTAGACGCCTGTCAAGGCGTACCGCCAATGACATGGCAGACTCTAAGGACGTTGGTCTCTCATGGAAAGCAAACGCATCTTTCAATCTCTCTGAGAGACCATGACAGAACTGACTCCGGAGTGCAGCATCATTCCAACCTGAATCAGCTGCCCATCTCCGAAATTCAGAACAATAAAGCTCTGCAGACAGTTTGTTCTGGCATAAAACACGTAAGTTAGATTCGGCCAGAGCAACACGATCCGGGTCATCATATATCTGCCCCAGGGCCACGAAAAATCTTTCCACGGATCGAAGGGAGGGATCCCCTGATGGCAACGAAAAAGCCCCAGTCTAAGCATTACCCCTGAGCAGGGAGATGACAATCCTCACCCTCTGCTCCTCCTTACCAGAGGAGTGGGGACACAAGCAAAAATGGAGTTTGCATGCCTCTCTGAAGCGAACAAAATTCTCACTGCCCCCGGAGAACGTTTCCGGAAGTGAGACTTTTGGCTCGCAACAGACTCCATGAGCCGGAGCAGAGCCCAATGCTTGGAGCTGAGTCATAGATTGACGGAGATCCGCTACTTCCAAAGAAAGACCCTGCATGCGGTCAACCAGGCCAGAAAGCGGATCCATGTCAAAAAAGGACGGTTTTGGTGGATTATAATGTCACGGCTGTATGTGAGCAACAAGAGTATACACAGTAAAAAGAGCTACTGACCGGACCCAAACTAGGGAGGATAAAGGGTGACCCCTGTCAGACCCTCAAAGCTCTCCCTATGCTGCTAAAGCACATGCCCGGATCCAAATGGTGGAACGAGGCATGCCCACGTACCTAAGACTGATGACCACTGTAACCCCTACAATAGTGGAAGGGGCACGGCCACCGGTGCCCTGCTCATTATATGGAGGGAACCGTGGCCACCTCAGATCCAGTCAGAAAATAACCAGGTACACAACAATGTCTGCACACTTAGCTGAAGGTGCTGCAGCAATATCCGGAGTGCTTGCTGCAGCAGAACACAGGTCCAGTGAACTGATAGCTACAAGTGAAGATACTCAAGCAAGAGCTACAACTGAAATGAGAAATATAATCCACGCCCTACAATAGGAGGAGGGGAGATTTAAAGGCAGGGAAATCAACCGCAGGAGGAACAGCTGGAAGGAAGGAAAAAGAAAGTAAAGACTTCATCACAGGGGCGGAGAAACAGAGCAGTGAGAACTCCTCCAAACTCTAGTAGTGACATCATCACAGGGGTGGAGAAACAGAGCTGTGAGAACGTCCCAAAGCTCTGGTAGTGACATTGGGCAACAACATTGATATTCAATGTGCTATATAAATAAATAAATGTTGAAATGCATTTCTCACTATCAAGCTTGCCATGTGCACTTTTTAAATTTAAAGGGCTTCTGTCACCCCACTAAAGTGATTATTTTTTTTTGGGCTAGTTAAATTAGTTATATAGCGATATATGAAAATATAATTGTGTTACTTACATTGATCCAGCAGTTTATTCAAAAAACGAAGTTTTATCATATGCAAATTCGGTCTCGACCAGCAAGTAGGGCGGCTACTTGCTGGTAGCTGCTGCAGAAATCCGCCCCCTCCTCTTGTTGATTGACAGGGCCAGCCGGGATCTCCTCCTCCGGCCAGCCCTGTCGGCTTTTCAAAAATCGCGCGCCTGTGTGGATTCGGCGCAGGCGCTCTGAGATGAGGAGGCTCGTCTCCTCAGAACTCCCTCAGTGCGCCGGCGCCGATGACGTCTTCTATTTCGGTGATGTCATGACAGAAGCCCTTTAATCAATTGGTTAATGTAATGTTTACTGTCTTTACTCACTCCAAACACTCCACACAGTTACTCTGCCCACTCCATAAAGTTACTCTGCCCAGTCCAACCTTTCCACAGTTACTCCAGCCACTCCAACCACACAACAGTTACTCCGCCCACTCCAATTATAGACTACTGGTGGAGGCAAGAACACTTCACACAATTTCCCCAGAAATTGTAGCTTTTCTAGTTATAACTACCGTGGACACTGCTGCAGGGCTTTATAAATACTGGGGCACTATAGGGGGCTTTATTACTACTGTGGGTTCTATAGGGGTGCCTTGTAGAGTTTCCCCTGAAGACGCCGACAGGCTCGGCGAAACATGTAGGGACACAGGGTTAGAGTTTTAGGTAGGAGTTAGTCAGGGGGCCCATTATTAACTCTCTGGAGTAAGAGATTATTCATTACCAGACGTTATAAAACACTAGGAATATCTAGGTATAAGAGGCACAAGTAGTGAACCAGTAGAATTGGCAATCGACCCTGAATTTGCTAACTCCTAAGTTTTAAACATGCTCCCAAGTAATATGTGTTTTAAAAAAAAAAATTACAATAAAATTGAGTTTTAATAATACTAGTCAGAGGAGCTGCAAAAATACGCCTGGTCCATGTGACCTCTGAAAAAATTCAAATTTATGGTAAATAAGTGGCGTAGCAACTCCTCTGAGGGATTTCTTTGTTTGTTATTGTTATCAACTCATTGCTTACACTCTGATTCAAAAGGCTGACAGCCGTTTTAACCCCTTCCATGCCGCGGTCCGTAGGGACCGCTGTATGGAAGGGGATGGAGCTCCTTCCCTCTCCCATCGGGGGGCTGCTGTGCCTTTGCAGCCACCGGACAGGATGGGTTCACAGAGGGAGGGAGCCCCCCTCTCTCCCCTTCCCCGTCTGCTCAGTTGTGGCAGACGGGGAAGGTTCCCATGGCAACAGGACGCCTTCTCAGGCATCCTGCTGTCCATGGTGCTGAACAGATCTGTGCTAAAGGCAGAGATCTGTTCAGACAAAGTGTGAGTGAAATACAGTGCAATACACTATATAGTGTACTGTACTGTATTATACAGACATCAGACCCACTGGATCTTCAAGAACCAAGTGGGTCTGGGTAAAAAAAAAAAAAAAACATTTATTCCTGATAAAAAAAAAAAAAAATTCCCTACACATGTTATATATCACCGCATCCGTAACGACCTGATCTATAAAACGGTCATGTTACATTCCCCTCACGGTGAACACCATAAAAAATAAAAACTATGATGAAATTTTGCACACCTTACTTCCCAAAAAAGGTAATAAAAGTGATCAAAAAAGTCGCATGTACGCCAAAATAGTACTATTCAAACCGTCGCCTCATCCCGCAAAAAATGAGCCCCTACATGAGACAATGGCCCAAAAAATAAAAAAACGATGTCTCTCAGACTATGGAGACACTAAAACAAGTTTTTTTGGTTTAAAAAATGATATTATTGTGTAAAACCTTAAGAAATAAAAAAAAGGTACACATATTAGGTATTGCCATGTCCGTAAGAACCTGCTCTATAAAAATATCACAGGATCTAACCCCTCAGGTGAACAACGTTAAAATAAAAAATAAAAATGGTGTAAAAAAAGCCATAATTTTGTCACCTTACATTACAAAAAGTGTAATAGCAAGCAATCAAAAAGGTATATGCACCCCAAAATCATACCATTAAAACAGTCATCTCATCCTGCAAAAGATGAAACCCTACCTAAGACAATCGCCCAAAAAATAAATAAAAAATATGGCTCTCAGACTATGGAGACACTAAAAAGATTTTTTTTGTTTCAAAAATGATATTATTGTATAAAACTTAAATAAATTTAAAAAGGTAAACATATTAGGTATCCCTGCGTCCGTAACAACCTGCTCTATAAAAATAGCACATGATCTAATCTGTTAGATGAACGTTGTAAATAATAAAAAATACAAAACAGGTATTTTTTGGCAAATTTTCAATTTTAATCCATTTTTTCCCATAACAAAGCAAGGGTTAACAGCCAAACAAAACTCAATATTTATTGCCCTGATTCTTTAGTTTACAGAAACACCCCATATGTGGTTGTAAACTGCTGTACGGGCACACGGCAGGGCGCAGAAGGAGAGGAATGCTATATGGATTTTGGAAGGCAGTTTTTGCTGGACTTGTTTTTTGACACCATGTCCCATTTGAAGCCCCCCCCCCCCCGATGCACCCCTAGAGTAGAAACTCCAAAAAGTGACCCTATTTAAGAAACTACACCCCTCAAGGTGTTCAAAACTGATTTTACTAACTTTGTTAACCCTTTAAGTGTTTTACAAGAGTCAATGGCAAATGGAGATGAAATTTCAGAATTTCTATTTTTTGTTACTTTGCTTCACAAAAAGTGTAATATAGAGCAGCCAAAAATCATATGTACCCTAAAATAGTACCTAAAAAACTGGTCCTTGAGGTGAAATAAGGCTGTGTCCTTAAGGGGTTAAAGGGAATCTGTCACCTGGTTTTATCATTTTAAGCTGTCACCATTGCCATGTTCAATAAACTACCTTATTTCCTGCAGTGGTCTTCTTTCTTCATTTCGTGTAGTCATTTTGATAAAAAAGCTCTTTTTCTGTTATGCAAATGAACCTCCAAGGTGCCCAGAGGGGCGTTTTTTTTACATCTCTGGAGCCCAGTAACGCCCCCTGCAGTGCCCAGCCCGCCTTAATTTGAAGTCCAAGCACGCCTCCTGATCCAGGAATATCCTCCCACAGCCGAGGAAAACGGCGCAGCCCCCTCCGCTACGTCATCTTTAACCTTCCAGATACGCCCCGTTATTCTTCAGGTCTGCCGCCGGAAATCTGGCGCAGGCGCAGTTCCGCCGACTGCCTGCGCCTGCGCGATCATAAAGCTTCGTAGGCAACAGCGCTCAGATTACGTCACTGGGCTCGGCGCATGCTCAGTGACACTTTGGAGGCTGTTGCCCTCAGGAGCTTTATGATCGTGCAGGCGCAGGCAGTCGGCGGCACTGCGCCTGCGCCAGATTTCCTGCAACAGACCTGAAGAATAACGGGGTGTATCTGGAAGGTTAAAGATGACGTAGCGGAGGGGGCGGCGCCGTTTGCCTCGGCTGTGGGAGGATATTTTGCTATGGGGCCCCATGAATTCTATGTACACCCCTGCTCCCAGCATGCTGCAGGAATTTACTGTACATGTGGTTGCTAGTTTTACTCCTGCCTGGCTCCATTGGTCCCCAATACCCGTGCATTTTACAAATGATACATGTTTCTGCATTGGGAGGTTTATGTTTTAAAGTTAATGGGGGTCATTTACGAACATTTTTAAGCCAGTTTTTAGCGTAAAAATGTCAAACTGCCTGTGCAACGCAGGAGTTTCGCAGGTGTGGTGGGACTTCGCATCCACAAGTTTATGACAAAAAAAACTACTCCAGCCAGGGGCTGGTCTAGTTTTTTTGCCAGGCACATAGGGTGGGGTATGATCTTTATAAATGACCCCCAATATTCCTAGTGGGCCTGGGTGATTTAGCTGTTAATACATTTGTGATCTAGACTGGGTTACCTGTACTCCACTATCACCGCCACTCCCATACAACTAAATAGAGTGGCCGTGCGCATGCCTGACCACCAGTCAGTGGCATAAGGCCAGTTTCACACTGGCGTTAACGGCAGGGGAACAGCCTACCGCGGTAGTACGGATCCGGCAGGCTGTTCCCCTGCCGGAAAAGCTTAACGCCAGTGTGAAACTGGCCTAACTAGAAAACCCTGGGCACCATAGCAAATGGAGTGGTAGTGCGCATTTCTGACCTGCCGCTCTGTACATTTCAGGGGAGCTCAATAGAGTTCTCATAATTGGTGGGGTCCCAGCGGTAGAATCCCCACCAATCTAATAGTAATCATTATTATTATGTGTACTAGCAGGGAAGGCCTATGGCAGTAATTCTGACCCTGCCAACACTCCATTCAAACGGGGAACACAGGGTCTCCATTTTGTTGATCATCAGAGACTCCAGTGGTTGGACCCCTGACCATCAGACACTTATCCCCTATTCTTTGCATAGGGGATAAGTGTTTGCCATGGGACAACTCCTTTAATTGATGAGTTTCAAGGTGGATTTACACAGGACGATTCTGCAGCCTATTATCGGAAAGGAAGCGTTTCTTCCTGACAGTGGACTGCTCGTTCAGTGAAGGAGACCGCACATTTACATGCAGTGATCTCCTTCACTGTATGTGGACGGGGGAATCGCTATTGCGATCCCTCGTCCTCATAAAGATTCATGGTTTATGAGCAGCAGACCGCTGTTTAGACCACACGATCTCCTGCCCAGAAACTATGATCGGTGGTGCCTGCATAAACGACAGGATCACCCGATGAACAAGCGTTTTGCTCATTCAGCAGTGATCTGCGGCCATATTGTCGGAAACGAGCCTTTGCAGGAAGGGTTGTTCCCGATTATCTGGACGATTATTGGCTCGTCTAAATGAAGCTTTAGCCAGAATAGAAACAGATATAATTTGATTTCTGTGACATTTTTGAAACATACAGTTGTGTTCAAAATAATAGCAGTGTGTTTAACAAAGTGAATAAAGCTCAAAATCCTTCTAATAGCTTTTATTTCCATACACACAAATGCATTGGGAACACTACACATTCTATTCCGAATCAAAACATGAAGAAAAAGATATCAAATTTGTGTTCCTTTAAAAAAAATTGAAGAAAAGTGAATATTAGACTGTTCAAAACAATAGCAGTGTTTGTATTCTTCTTTACAAACTCAAACATTCACTATATAAACTGAAGAATGTTTGAAGATTTTGCTTTCCTTTGAATCACTTGACTAATATTTAGTTGTATAACCGCTGTTCCTGAGAACTGCTGTACATCTGTGTTGCATGGAGTCAACCAACTTCTCGCACCTGTAAACAGGTATTCCAGCCCAGGATGATTGGACTACATTTCACAGTTCTCCTCTATTTCTTAGTTTTGGCTCAGAAGCAGAATTTTTGATGTCACCCCACAAGTTTTCTATTGGATTAAGATCCGGGGATTGTGCTGACCACTCCATAGCGTCAATCTTGTTGGTCTGGAACCAAGATGTTGCACATTTACTGGTGTATTTGGGGTCGTTGTCTTCATTTGTGAGATCCGTTCAGGGCTCTCACAAGCGGTCCAAAACCGATCAGTTTTGCCCTAATGCATTCTGAATGGATAAGGATCCGCTCAGAATGCATCAGTTTGCCTCCGTTCAGTCTCCATTCCGCTCTGGAGGCGGACACCAAAATACTGCTTGCAGCTATAACGACCAGGCTGCAGGGGAAAACAAGTGAGGCTACAGTGGGCCGATCGGGGTAGTAGTTGTTTGTACTCATGGTTAGCGGATCCTCCCTAGTTGGTTGGGTTCTATGGTAGCTATTGCAGATTGCCAGACGACCACTGGCCCATAGAATTTGGCAGTCTGTTGAAAGCCTACCCTCGTAGATGTTGATGGCTGACTGCGGGCATCTGGTCTCCTCACTGCAGGTGCTGCGGCAGCAGCTGCAGCTTCCTCTGCTTCGGGCCTCACTTCCTCTCCCCAGTCTTCTGTCTCAGGCAGGGAACGCACCACACCGGTGGCATAGGAGCCTCGCGGCCCCTCAGCGGGGGTAAATTCTACGATTTCACCTACCTTTAAATTGTGCAGATATTCAGGCAGGTAAGATCTTTTCACTGATCTTTGGTTCACGAAAAAGTCCCGGCCGGACTCATGTTCCCGGATGAAGCCATACTCTTTTGCTTTATCGAACTGGAGCACTACCCCCCGCTTCCGCTGTAGCTCAGGTAGGGAGTCCACCAGATAGTCAATCATTTTCTTGGTCAACTCCTCATAATACACTGCTCAAAAAAATAAAGGGAACACTTAAACAACACTATGTAACTCCAAGTCAATCACACTTCTGTGAAATCAAACTGTCCACTTAGGAAGCGACACTGAGTGACAATCAATTTCACATGCTGTTGTGCGAATGGGATAGACAACAGGTGGAAATTATAGGCAATTAGCAAAACACCCCCAATAAAGGAGTGGTTCTGCAGGTGGTGACCACAGACCACTTCTCAGTTCCTATGCTTCCTGGCTGATGTTTTAGTCACTTTTGAATGCTGGCAGTGCTTTTACTCTAGTGGTAGCATGAGACGGAGTCTACAACCCACACAAGTGGCTCAGGTAGTGCAGCTTATCCAGGATGGCACATCAATGCGAGCTGTGGCAAGAAGGTTTGCTGTGTCTGTCAGCGTAGTGTCCAGAGCATGGAGGCGCTACCAGGAGACAGGCCAGTACATCAGGAGACGTGGAGGAGGGCAACAACCCAGGAGCAGGACCGCTACCTCCGCCTTTGTGCAAGGAGGAACAGGAGGAGCACTGCCAGAGCCCTGCAAAATGACCTCCTGCAGGCCACAAATGTGCATGTGTCTGCTCAAACGGTCAGAAACAGACTCCATGAGGGTGATATGAGGGCCCGACGTCCACAGGTGGGGATTGTGCTTACAGCCCAACACCGTGCAGGCCGTTTGGCATTTGCCAGAGAACACCAAGATTGGCAAATTCCCCACTGGTGCCCTGTGCTCTTCACAGATGAAAGCAGGTTCACACTGAGCACATGTGACAGACGTGACAGAGTCTGGAGACGCCGTGGAGAACCTTCTGCTGCCTGCAACATCCTCCAGCATGACCGGTTTGGCATTGGGTCAGTAATGGTGTGGGGTGGCATTTCTTTGGAGGGCCGCACAGCCCTCCATGTGCTCACCAGAGGTAGCCTGACTGCAATTAAGTACCGAGATGAGATCCTCAGACCCCTTGTGAGACCATATGCTGGTGCGGTTGGCCCTGGGTTCCTCCTAATGCAAGACAATGCTAGACCTCATGTGGCTGGAGTGTGTCAGCAGTATCTGCAAGACGAAGGCATTGATGCTATGGACTGGCCCGTCCGTTCCCCAGACCTGAATCCAATTGAGCACATCTGAGACATCATGTCTCGCTCTATCCACCAACGTCGCGTTGCACCACAGACTGTTCAGGAGTTGGCAGATGCTTTAGTCCAGGTCTGGGAGGAGATCCCTCAGGAGACCGTCCGCCACCTCATCAGGAGCATGCATAGGCGTTGTAGGGAGGTCATACAGGCACGTGGAGATCACACACACTACTGAGCCTCATTTTGACTTGTTTTAAAGACATTACTTCAAAGTTGGATCAGCCTGTAGTGTGTTTTTCCACAGTGTGACTCCAAATCCAGACCTCCATGGGTTAAAAAATTTGATTTCCATTTTTTAATTTTTGTGTGATTTTGTTGTCAGCACATTCAACTATGTAAAGAACAAAGTATTTCAGAAGAATATTTAATTAACTCAGATCTAGGATGTGTTATTTTTGTGTTCCCTTTATTTTTTTGAGCAGTGTACTTTTTCTTTTCATGCACTGTTTTGTGAATCACAGTTCGGAGCTCTCTCATCAGCCGCTGGTTTAACGAATAGGTTTGCTTAGCGGGCTCTCCATATGGTGGCTGCTCAACACCTCAGGCTCTCACACTTGCAGCCCACTCTGTCACGGACTCGCTCCTCCTCGAACTTCTTGTTGGGGTCCGGGTGGCTGGTTCTCTCCTGCTGCGTGGGGATACGGTCCGCCATGCTTGAATCCACCTCGTCTTCTCTTTCTCTGCAAAGCACCTCCTCTTCCTCTCTCTGAGGGGCTGGCATACACAAATCCTTCAGGCCCGCCCCCTAGGTTCACTTGTATTAGGGGGGTAGCACAGCCATTTCCCGCCGCACAGGGGGCGGTACACACTCCGGGAGGCTTAATGTAAAGTCTATGATGGTGCAGCCACAATTTATCTTCCCGCTCTTTTAAAGGGTTGGCACAGTGATGGCGCAGTTTAAATAACTAGAAAGCGCTCAGGCCGCCATTTTAGATGCCATCCAAAAGTCAATTCACTGACAGCAAGCAGTTTTAGTGACACAAAAATATGCATTTTCTTCCCACTTTTGACACGGCAATTTAATAGTAGGGCTCTTGTATAGTATGCCCATGCAATTTGTAATTCACATAAACACTTTTGCAGCTCAATAAAGATGTTTAAAGATTCCACAGTATTAAAGCACATGTATACAGTAGTCTCTCAAGTAAACAAGTGGGGCTTATTTTCATAAGGCACAGAGGAGTTTATCCTGTTCATGACTCCAAAATTATGTAACGACCAGGCCGCAGGGGAAAACAAGTGAGGCTACGGTGGGCTGATGGGGGTAGTAGTTGTTTGTATTCACGGTTAGCAGAGCCTCCCTGGACCAACGTACAGTGATGGGGAAGACAGCACTACATGCTCCGGCGCAATCTCGGTTGCAGGGAACACCAGCCAGATGGAAGTTGAGGTGCCCTTGATGGTATAGGTGTTTAAGGTGCTTTGGTGGCTGGGCCCCAGGTTCGTGATGCCAGCACCGTAAGGTGCAAATGATGAGGAGTCGGTTGTAATCAAACAGCTGAACATTTACTGAATCAATTGTCTTCAGGTAATCAGTACAGAATCAGTTCATTTGTATGATATAAGTGATGACTCAGAAATACGGTAGGTTCAATATTATTCCTTTTATCAGGTTTAGGCAGTTGTCAGTTGAGGAGTTCTCTTTAAGGTTGACACTTTACAACCAAGACTTCTGTAATTATTCTAAAGTCCAAAGTAAATATGCTGTTTTCTACTTATCTTGAGCTATTCAATAAGGGTGTTCTCCCTCGTGGCAGGCATCAGTCTTCTGCTACATTTTTTGCAGGATGCTCTTCTGAAGGATTCAGGTTTTTAGGATTCCACTATATCCCGGAAGGCTTCTAGTGAATAAGGACAATTCTGCGCACTAATAATCCATTTGTGTCCCAGCACTTGGAAAGTTACTCTCAGGCACCTGTGCTGGTGAGGTCCATAGGCTAGATTCAGCTGTAACCCTCACTAGACTTACTTCATATTTAAACATAGACTTATGGTCTTGTGCTTGGCTGCTGTAGAGTACAGTCGTGGCCAAAAGTTTTGAGAATGACACAAATATTAGTTTTCACAAAGTTTGCTGCTAAACTGCTTTTAGATCTTTGTTTCAGTTGTTTCTGTGATGTAGTGAAATATAATTACACGCACTTCATACATTTCAAAGGCTTTTATCGACAATTACATGACATTTATGCAAAGAGTCAGTATTTGCAGTGTTGGCCCTTCTTTTTCAGGACCTCTGCAATTCGACTGGGCATGCTCTCAATCAACTTCTGGGCCAATTCCTGACTGATAGCAACCTATTCTTTCATAATCACTTCTTGGAGTTTGTCAGAATTAGTGGGTTTTTGTTTGTCCACCCGCCTCTTGAGGATTGACCACAAGTTCTCAATGGGATTAAGATCTGGGGAGTTTCCCGGCCATGGACCCAAAATGTCAACGTTTTGGTCCCCGAGCCACTTAGATATCACTTTTGCCTTATGGCACGGTGCTCCATCGTGCTGGAAAATGCATTGTTCTTCACCAAACTGTTGTTGGATTGTTGGAAGAAGTTGCTGTTGGAGGGTGTTTTGGTACCATTCTTTATTCATGGCTGTGTTTTTGGGCAAAATTGTGAGTGACCCCACTCCCTTGGATGAGAAGCAACCCCACACATGAATGGTCTCTGGATGCTTTACTGTTGGCATGACACAGGACTGATGGTAGCGCTCACCTTTTCTTCTCCGAACAAGCCTTTTTCCAGATGCCCCAAACAATCGGAAAGAGGCTTCATCAGAGAATATGATTTTGCCCCAGTCCTCAGCAGTCCATTCACCATACTTTCTGCAGAAGATCAATCTGTCCCTGATGTTTTTTTTGGAGAGAAGTGGCTTCTTTGCTGCCCTTCTTGACACCAGGCCATCTTCCAAAAGTCTCCACCTCACTGTGCGTGCAGATGCGCTCACACCTGCCTGCTGCCATTTCTGAGCAAGCTCTGCACTGGTGGCACTCCAATCCGGCAGCTGAATCCTCTTTAGAAGACGATCCTGGCACTTGCTGGACTTTCTTGGACGCCCTGAAGCCTTCTTAACAAGAATTGAACCTCTTTCCTTGAAGTTCTTGATGATCCTATAAATTGTTGATCGAGGTGCAATCTTAGTAGCCACAATATCCTTGCCTGTGAAGCCATTTTTATGCAATGCAATGATGGCTGCACGCGTTTCTTTTCAGGTCACCATGGTTAACAATGGAAGAACAATGATTTCAAGCATCACCCCCTTTTAACATGTCAAGTCTGCCATTTTAACCCAATCAGCCTGACATAATGATCTCCAGCCTTGTGCTTGTCAACATTCTCACCTGAGTTAACAAGATGATTACTGAAATGATCTCAGCAAGTCCTTTAATGACAGCAATGAAATGCAGTGGAAAGTTTTTTGGTATTAAGTTAATTTTCATGGCAAAGAAGGACTATGCAATTCATCTGATCACTCTTCATAACATTCTGGAGTATATGCAAATTGCTATTATAAAAACTTAAGCAGCAACTTTTCCAATTTCCAAGATTTATCTAATTCTCAAAACTTTTGACCACGACTGTATTTTTCACCCCATAAGATGCATTTCCCCCCAAAAAAAGTTGTGTCTTATGGGGCGAATACGAATGAATGTTTCCATTATGGAAGCGCTCATTAGGACCGGGAAGTGGTGAAGGCTTTGTACTCACTGCTTCCTGGTGCTTGGCTGTCGGCTGTGAAGGCTGCTCACAGCGTGATTGTGCTCTGTGATCTCATGCTGTGCACAGCCTTCACAGCACAGACAGAAGACAGAGCGCGCTGAAGGAGAGGAGCGGCGGCGTCCGGAGCAGGAGAGGTAAGTGTTTTTTTTATTTTAACCCATATGTGTCACGGATGGTGTACAGGAAACAAGACAATGCAATATAATCAATGACTCACTGGATCCACAACTAAGGAACAAAAGGGAGAGCCCTGCATGGACCTGGCAGACTCTCCCTGACTGCTCAGCCTATGTGAACACCCCAAAGGTGAATGGTCGCATATCCACGTACCTCGACTATCTAATACCTGAAGACCCTACAATAGTGAGGGGACACGACCACCGGCTCCCTACACAGACAAGGAGGGAGTCAGGGTCACCTGGATCCAGCAGACAGAAAATCACAAATACATATACAGCACTTATCTTGCAGACGACTGGGAACTGGGAACTAGGAACAGCAGGCATGCACACACACTCCAGGAAGTTGTATAAGCCGCACACTACTGCATTATGGGGAGGAATTTAAAGGGAAGCAATCAGTCCAACTGCATGACAGCTGAGATAGGCTAACGAGATGAGGAACTGAAACCAAAACAAAGAGAACTCAAGGAGGAGGTTCTGAACGGTTTCTGTCAGAGCTTCTCAGCTGTCTGGTTGTGACAGTACCCCTCCCTCTACGAGTGGACTCCGGACACTCAGAGCCCACCTTCTCAGGATGGGACCTATGGAAAGCCCTGATGAGACGAGTGGCCTTAATGTCCGTCACTGGGATCCACATCCTCTCCTCAGGACTATAACCTTCCCAATGAACGAGGTACTGGAGAGAACCACGGACAAGACGAGAATCCACAATCCTAGAGACCTGAAATTCAAGATTCCCATCAACCATAATCGGAGGAGGAGGCAAAGGCGAGGGTACAATGGGTTGAACATAAGGTTTCAATAAGGACTTATGAAAAACATTATGGATCTTCCAAGTCTGAGGACGATCAAGACGGTAGGCAACAGGATTGATGACAGACAGGATCTTGTAAGGCCCAATAAACCTAGGACCCAACTTCCAGGAGGGAACCTTCAATTTGATATTCTTGGTAGACAACCACACCAGATCACCAACATTCAGGTCCGGACCAGGCACACGTCTCTTATCTGCCATACGCTTATATCTCTCACTCATGATCTTTAGATTATCCTGAGTCTTTTGCCAAATAGATGACAAAGACGAGGAGAATCTGTCCTCATCAGGTAAACCAGAAGACCCCTCTCCCGAGAAAGTCCCAAACTGCGGATGAAACCCATATGCACCAAAAAATGGTGACTTATCAGAGGACTCCTGACGACGGTTATTTAAAGCAAACTCAGCAAATGACAAAAAAGAACACCAATCCTCCTGATTCTCAGCCACAAAACAGCGCAGATATGTCTCCAGATTCTGATTGACGCGCTCTATCTGGCCATTCGACTGCGGGTGGAAAGCAGAAGAGAATGACAACCGAACCCCCAAGCGAGAACAGAAAGCCTTCCAGAATCTGGAAACAAACTGCGTGCCCCTATCAGAGACTATGTCTGAAGGAATACCATGCAATTTGACAATATGGTCAATAAATGCCTGCGCCAGCGTCTTAGCATTGGGCAAACCAGGAAAAGGGATGAAATGCACCATTTTGCTAAAACGGTCCACCACCACCAGAATCACAGTCTTCCCCGAGGAACGAGGCAGGTCCGTTATGAAGTCCATGGACAGATGTGTCCAAGGACGGGAAGGAATGGGTAAGGGAAGGAGAGGACCTGATGGCCGTGAATGAGGGACTTTGGCACGAGCGCAAGTCTCGCAGGCTGCCACAAAACCCTCAACCGACTTACGAAGCGCAGGCCACCAGAATCTCCGAGCGATGAGATCCAGTGTGGCTCTTGCCCCCGGGTGCCCAGCAAGGACCGTATCGTGGTGTTCCTTAAAAATCTTGTGTCTCAAAGCGAGAGGCACAAACAACCTCCCAGGAGGACAAAGATCAGGAGCCTCTGACTGGGCTGCCTGCACCTCTGCCTCCAATTCAGGAAAAAGAGCAGAGACCACCACACCTTCAGCCAAAATGGGACCCGGGTCTTCAAAATTCCCAGCTCCCGGAAAACAATGTGACAGGGCATCTGCCTTCACATTCTTAACCCCAGGGCGGAACGTGACAACAAAATTAAACCTTGAAAAGAACAAAGACCATCTGGCCTGTCTCGGGTTCAGACGCTTGGCTGACTCCAAGTAGGCCAGATTTTTATGGTTAGTAAACACGGTAATAGGGTGTCTGGCCCCCTCTAGCCAATGGCGCCATTCCTCAAAAGCCAACTTGATGGCCAACAATTCCCTATCTCCCACATCATAATTTCTCTCTTCGGAGGAGAGTTTCTTCGAGAAAAATGCACACGATTGCCATTTGGCAGGAGAGGAACCCTGAGACAAGACCGCACCCACCCCTACCTCAGAAGCATCAACCTCAACTATGAAGGGTAAAGAAATATCAGGTTGTACCAGGATGGGAGCGGAAGCAAAACTCTCCTTGATATTAGAAAAGGCCTTACGCGCCTCTACCGACCAGGAAGAAAAATCTACCCCCTTTCTGGTCATATCAGTGAGTGACCAAAACAACAGAGGAATAATTCAAAATAAACTTCCTGTAATAATTGGCAAAGCCCAAAAAACGCATCAGCGCCTTCTGATTCTCAGGAAGCTCCCACTCAAGCACAGCGCGGACCTTCTCGGGGTCCATGCGAAAACCAGAAGCGGAGAGAAGAAACCCCAGAAATTGAATTTCTGGAACTGCAAACACACATTTTTCCAGTTTCGTGTATAATTTATTCTCCCGCAAGATGAGCAAGACCTGACGTAAGTGTTCCTTATGAGTTTTGAAATCAGGAGAAAAAATCAAAATGTCATCCAAATACACTAATACAAATTTTCCCATTAAATGATAAAAAATGCTGTTCACGAAATGCTGAAAAACGGCTGGGGCATTCATCAAACCAAAAGGCATAACCAAATTCTCAAAATGGTCCTCAGGGGTATTGAAGGCCGTCTTCCATTAGTCTCCTTCTCTGACCCTGACCAGGTTGTATGCCCCTCTTAGATCTAATTTGGAAAAGACTTTAGCCCCAACAACCTGGTTAAACAGGTCCAGGATCAGAGGAAGCGGATAAGGGTCACGAATAGTGATACTGTTCAGCTCCCTGAAATCCAGACAAGGTCTTAAAGAACCATCTTTTTTCTTAACAAAGAAAAAGCCAGCGGCAACAGGTGACTTTGAGGGTCGTTTGTGTCCTTTTCTCAGACTCTCAGAGATATAAGCACGCATAGCGACCCTCTCAGGTTGGGAAAGATTGTATAAACGAGATTTAGGCAGCTTGGCACCTGGGATGAGATTAATAGGGCAATCGTACTCCCTGTGCGGGGGCAAATCCTGAACTCCACTCTCAGAGAAGACATCCGAAAATTCAGAGAGGAAAGGTGGTACAGTCTTAGTAGAAACCTCTGAAACAGATGTCGTGAGGCAATTCCCTCTGCAAAATCACTCCAACCATTTATTTGCCTCGCTTGCCAATCAATGGTGGGGTTATGTTTAGTGAGCCAGGGTAGCCCCAACACTAGAGGAGTAGGCAAACCGCTAAGGACGAAACATGACACATACTCAACATGAGCATCACTCACAATTAAACGGATATTGTGAACTATGCCCTTTAATGATTTCTGAGAAAGTGGAGCGGAATCAATAGCAAAAACAGGAATATCCTTTCCCAAAGTGCATACCTGGAAACCATGAGTTATTGCAAATTGATTATCAATGAGATTGACAGCTGCTCCACTATCCACAAATTTCTCACAAAAAATGCTCTTGCTCTCTAGCGCCACCCTAGCAGGTAGGACAAAACGGGAACTACAAGCAAACGGAAAACCTTCAATTTCCGCCTCAACCCTGCCAATAGTAACAGACGGAACATTTTTAAAAGATTTTTTCCTTTTTGTTTCTTTATTACTCCCAGAAGACTGCCTGAATCTCCTAGAGGGACAAACATTTGCCAAATGATTTATACCTCCACAGCAAAAACAAACCCTCCCATGCGGGCTGAATCTTCTATTGTCAGAGGCAATCAACCCCAGCTGCATGGGCTCCTGCTCAGAAGGGGCTGACAGCGACTGAGACCCCTGCGCACAGAATGAGACCGCTGCACTGTCCCGGGACTGAGTATGACAGGAAGGAGAGATCTCTCCTCTCTCTCTAAGACGCCTGTCAATACGAACGGCCTGAGACATAGCAGAATCCAAGGAGGTAGGTCTCTCATGAAAGGCAAATGCATCTTTCAATCCCTCAGAAAGACCATGGCAAAATTGACTTCGGAGTGCAGCATCATTCCAACCAGTATCAGCTGCCCATCTCCGAAATTCTGAGCAGTATATCTCTGCGGATTGTTTACCCTGGCATAACAGACGTAGTCTAGACTCAGCCAGAGCAATACGATCCGGATCATCATATATCTGACCCAGGGCTAAAAAGAATTCATCCACTGAACGGAGGGGCCGTGCCCCCTCCGGCAGCGAAAAGGCCCAGGACTGAGCGTTACCCCTGAGCAGCGATATAATGATCCCCACCCTCCGTTCCTCATCACCAGAGGAATGGGGAAGAAGGCGAAAATGGAGTTTGCAAAATGCACAAAATACTCACTACCCCCGGAGAACGTATCCGGGAGCGAGATCTTAGGCTCAGAACAAACTCCATGAACGCAAGCTGAACCGGTCACTTGAAACTGAGAAAAAGTCTTACGGAGATCAGCTACCTCTAATAAAAGACCCTGGAAGCGTTCAGCCAAAAGTGAAACCGGATCCATGCTTGAGACGGTTTTGGCGGCTTATAATGTCACGGATGGTGTACAGGAAACAAGACAATGCAATATAATCAATGACTCACTGGATCCACAACTAAGGAACAAAAGGGAGAGCCCTGCATGGACCTGGCAGACTCTCCCTGACTGCTCAGCCTATGCGAACACCCCAAAGGTGAATGGTCGCATATCCACGTACCTCGACTATCTAATACCTGAAGACCCTACAATAGTGAGGGGACACGACCACCGGCTCCCTACACAGACACGGAGGGAGTCAGGGTCACCTGGATCCAGCAGACAGAAAATCACAAATACATATACAGCACTTATCTTGCAGACGACTGGGAACTGGGAACTAGGAACAGCAGGCATGCACACACACTCCAGGAAGTTGTATAAGCCGCACACTACTGCATTATGGGGAGGAATTTAAAGGGAAGCAATCAGTCCAACTGCATGACAGCTGAGATAGGCTAACGAGATGAGGAACTGAAACCAAAACAAAGAGAACTCAAGGAGGAGGTTCTGAACGGTTTCTGTCAGAGCTTCTCAGCTGTCTGGTTGTGACAATATGAGGCTGATGGGGCTTGAACACTGCCGGGGGCTAAAATGAGGCTACTGGGGGCTGATATGAGGCTACTGGGGGTTGATGAGAGGCATGGGGCTCTTATCTGAGGTTTAATTGGGGGTCATTCACATTGGGGTCTGAGCTAAGGTCTGATTGGGGGTTTGATCTGAGGTGTTATTGGGGCCTTATTAACATTGGGGGTCTTATTGGGTCTGTCAGCTGAGGGCTGATTGGTGGTCAGACCTGAGGTGTAATGAAATTTTTTTTTTCTCATTGTCCCCCTCTAAAACCTAGGTGCGTCTTATGGGCCGGTGCGTCTTATATTGTGAAAAATACGGTAAATATTCGCGGTACTCCCTTAGCCTGGCAATGACCAAGGGGTAGAAATAGCAGACGACATGGTGGACGATGCCTGTTTCTCTCCTCCATACACTCTCCTCTGATACACTTCCTGTTCTTCTCTACATCTAACACACACCCCAAGCTATATAGATTAGTGGCACCATAACCACCTAGGGGAGGATGGGTGAAATGACATTGCCAGCCTGATTATAAGCAGATGTTTAAAGTGTCCTATTTACACACATATGTGGGACGCTGCACAGTGTTTTGCTGTCCGCCTGATGAAGCAGAGCCAAACGGATCCGTCCTGGCACACAATGTAAGTCAATGGGGACGAATCTGTATTCTCTGGCACAATCTAGCACAATAAAAAATGGATCCGTCCCCCATTGACTTTTAATGGTGTTCAAGACGGATCCGTCATGGCTATAGAAGACATAATACAACCGGATCCGTTCATGACGGATGCATGTGGTTGTATTATTGTAACAGGAGCGTTTTTGCAGATCCATGACGGGTCCGCAAAAATGCTAGTGTGAAAGTAGCCTTACTAATCTGTACTTTATAATTACTCTGCCCTTGATATAATAGAAATCCGTCCTCCATACAGTATAATGACTTCCTGATTAGCCTGTGATAGACTTGTGTTACACACAGCAGCCAATCTTCAGACGAACAAGTGTCACGCTCCAGACTCGCATGACACTTGCTCGTCTAAAAGGGGCCAAACTGTTTTTGCGCCTGATTAGTGCATAAACTGTCTATTTTCTACTCCACTCCAGTGCTAGAGTACTTTTCTTCATCTGTTTTGAGTGGTGAGTTGTGGAAAATTTTGCTTAAAATGTTGCACTTTATAAGGAGATGTGCACCTATTTTCATGCTCATACTAATTGGACCAGTCTTAGCGAATATGAACCTGTCGTACTGATAAAGAACCATTAGAGGTCAGACTAATACCAATAAGCCTAGTCTATTTTATAAAGCAATGTGATACTCTTGATAAATTCTCGAAAGAAGACCGACAGACGAAGCAAATATGCCAGTCTATTTATACTCCTAAAAACAGGCAAGCTTGATAAATGTGCCCCAATGTATGTGCCATAAAGTTCTAGTCTACTGGACAGCTAGGCTGGGTTCACACGTTGCAGTAGTGTGCCAAACAGTAGAACTGCACGTGTTTGATGTGGTTTTTACACTTTTTTTTTTATCATGTTTCACCTGTAAAAAACACATTGGAGAAAAATGAAATTTTAATACTGCAGTCAGCACATGCGGGTTTGCAGTGTAATAAGTGGTGTGCAGCACATCACTGCAATGTGTAAACCCAGCGGATCCGCAAAACACGGACCCCGGCAATGTGCGTTCCGCATTTTGCAAACCGCACATCACCGGCACTCTCATAGAAAATGCCGGACAGCACATTCCGGCCCCATTGAAAATGAATTGGTCCGCACCTGTTCCGCAAAATTGCGGAACGGATGCAGACCCATTTTGCGGACGTGTGAATGGACCCTATGAGCCTAAGAGTCCATTGCGGGAATCACACTTCATGTGTGAGCGTGATCCTCCATGCTGAAGTTGCAAGAGCGCACGGCGTTATCATGATTTATAATGCTGTGTGTCTCTGCTCTGCATGACCTTACTTCTACAGAATCATAGCGACAGCTTTCACTTCCTGCGTTGACCTATTTTCCATATATATATAGTATCTTGTCCTTATCAATATTGTTATTACTTGCATGCAATTTTGTGTATTCCCACTTGTAATCGTTTGCCCGCATGGTTGTCTCCTTTGTTTATATGTTGCCTTGACTATCTGACATCACAGTTTGTGACGCCAGATCCGGCAGGCTATTTAAATTTTGTTAATTGTACACTTACTTGTTTGACAAAGACTCGATTGTCAAGTCGTAACGCGTCACTTATTTTCCTCTATGTGGCAATAAAAAGATAGCATTATATCTACTCCCGCGAGTGCTGGTCTTCCTCCTTTGCATACTGACGGGACGCCGACCCTGGACACGTGCACCGCACATCAGCAGAACGGAGTGCCGGCTGTTTCACTTTGGTAGCTTTATGTCACTATGATCCTGTGACCGTAAGGTCAAGCAGAGGCACATAGCATTATAAATAAGTATAATGCCGTGCGCTCCTGCAAGTCCAGAACGGAGGATTACTCTCACAGACGGAGTGTGATTCCTATAATGGACTCGCTTGTGTGAACCAGCCCTAACACCACTACTCTGCTGTGTGTGTAAATAGCAATGAGGTCTCTAAAAATGAGGTGTAGCCATCTTGCCGCCTCTTTATCTTCTGCATTGCAACACTTGCAACCTCAAACGACGCAGTCTCCTGTGTAGTCAATGGGGAAGTAAAACTGCCATCAGACTCCCTTTTGCCCTGCTTGAAAATAATATTTGATTATTGTCTTTATGTCTCTTTAAAGGGGTTGTCCGGGTTCAGAGCTGAACCCGGACATACCTCCATTTCCACCCAGGCAGCCCCCCTGACTTGAGCATCAGAGCAGTTCATGCTCCAATGCTCTCCTTTGCCCTGCAGCATTTTCAAGAGTTCCGGTGACGTACCGGGCTCTCCATGGGGCTGCCAGGAAGCCCGGTGACATCACCGGCACTGATGGGCAGGCTTTAGCGCTGCCCTAGCCAGTAAAACATCTAGGGCTGCGCTAAAGCACGCCCATAAGAGCCGGTGACGTCACCGAACACACTGCCAGGCGGATGCTTCCGCCCGGCAGTGTGTTATTGCAAACAAAAGAGCCCGTGCCCTACGCGATCTAGCGCAGGGCAAGGGAGCGCATCGGAGCATGAGATGCTCCGATGCCAACATCAGGGGGACTGCCTGGGTGAAAACAAGGGTATGTCCGGGTTCAGCTCTGAACCCGGACAACCCCTTTAAGCCCTACAGAACCAAGCCAATTTTGATGATGTTTTTGTCTTTACTCCCCACTTTCCACTAGAAGTTGACACTGTTACAAATCTTCAGATATTTCAGTCACAGTAATCAGTGAATCGCTGCTTCTGTTGCTCAAGCAGGTCAACACGGATTCTGATATCACAGGATGAAGAAGGAACCTCAGTTACTTCAGGATGTTATGAAACAGGCTATATTGCAATGTACAGCTCAGGATTTCATATGTATAATCGGCGTAGTCCTAACTCTGGGACCCTCATCTATCAGGACAACGGTGGTGGCGTGACCCCAGCGCTTCCCTGTCTACAGTGGCAGCACTCATCATAGGCTGAGAGGCGGCTGTGCTTGACACTCTTCATTGAAGTTTATGGGGACTATGGAAATAGCCAAATGCTACAGTTAAAAGGGTTGTCCAAATATAAAAAATATGGAAACAGGCAGGGTAGGTGTTAAAACAGATATACTCACCAGTCAAGCCCCCTCCGTTCCAGCACTGTCATACCCATCCTCCCAGCCAGGTTTCGTGGTGGTGACTGCTGAAGCCAATCAGTTGGCTTGTGGTGTGTATCACTGAGGCCAGTGATTGTCTACAGCAGTCATGTGCCGTATATAGGTACATTATGGCTGCAAGGAAGATTGGAGCAGAGGGAGTATAAACTAGTGAGTATATGTATTGTTTAATTTTAGTACCTTCCCTTAAATTCAGACAACCCCTTTAAGGGTTCATGCACATGACCGTTGGCTGTTTTGCGGTCCGCAAATTGTGGATCCGCAAAACACGGATACCGGCTGTGTGCATTCCGCATTTTGCGGAACGGAACTGCTGGCCACCAATAGCTCTATCCTTGTCAGTAATGTGGACAAGAATGGGACGTTGTATAATTTTGCGGATGCCAAATCTGCCTTCCAAAAACCACACGTCGCACCTTTCCCTCTACGCCCTACTGTGTGCCCGTACAGTAGTTTACGGCCACATATGGGGTGTTTCTGCAAACTACAGAATTGGGGCAATAAATGTAGCATTTTGTTTGGCTGTTAGCCCTTGCTTTGTTACTGGAGAAAATGGATTGAAATGAAATTTGAGAATTAAAATTTTTGGGCAAATTTTCCATCTCCATTTGCCAATAACGCTTGTGCAACACCTAAAGGGTTAACAAAGTTTGTAAAATCAGTTTTGAATACCTTGAGGGGTGTAGTTTCTTACATGGGGCCACTTTTATGGAGTTTCTACTCTAGGGGTGCATCAGGGGGGCTTCAAATGGGACATGGTGTAAATAAACCAGTCCAGCAAAATCTGCTTTACAAAAACCATACGGCGCACCTTTCCCTCTACACCCTACTGTGTGCCCGTACTGTAGTTTACGGCCACATATGGGGTGTTTCTGCAAACTACAGAATCAGGGCAATAAATATAGCATTTTGTTTGGCTGTTAACATTTGCTTTGTTACTGGAAAAAATGAATTAAAATGGAAAATTTGCCAAAATATTGAAATTCTCAAATTTCATCTCCATTTGCCAATAACTCTTGTGCAACACTTAATGGGTTAACAAAGTTTGTAAAATCAGTTTTGAATACCTTGAGGGGTGTAGTTTCTTAGATGGGGTCACTTTTATGGAGTTTCTACCCTAGGGGTGCATCAGGGGGGCTTCAAATGGGACATGGTGTCAATAAACCAGTCCAGCAAAATCTGCCTTCCAAAAACCATACAGCGCACCTTTCCCTCTACGCCCTACTGTGTGCCCGTACAGTAGTTTACGGCCACATATGGGGTGTTTCTGCAAACTACAGAATCGGGGCAATAAATATAGCATTTTGTTTGCCTGTTAACCTTTGCTTTGTTACTGGAAAAAATGGATTAAAATGGAAAATTTTACAAGCATTAGAAGTTTAGATGCAAATCTTGAAAATTTTCAGAAATGTTCAAAAACCCACTTTTTAGGGACCAGTTCAGGTCTGAAGTCACTTTGTGAGGCTTGCATAATATAAACCACCCCAAAGTGACATTCTAGAAACTACACCCCTCAAGGTATTCAAAACTGATTTTACAAACATTATTAACCCTTTTGGTGTTCCCCAAGAGTTGATGGCAAATGGAGATTAAATTTCAGAATCTAAATTTTTAGCCAAATTTTCAATTTTAATCAATTTTTTCCACTAACAAAGCAAGGGTTAACAGCCAAACAAAACTCTATATTTATTGCCCTGACTCTGCGGTTTACAGAAACACCCGATATGTGGTCGTACACCACTGTATGGCCCCACGTCAGGGCGTAGAGGGAAAGGAACGCCGTGTGGTTTTTGGAAGGCAGATTTCGCTGGACTAGTTTATTTACACCATGTCCCATTTGAAGCCCCCTGATGCACCCCTAGAGTAGAAACTCCAAAAACTTTACCCCATTTTGGAAACTACGGGATAAGGTGGCAGTTTTTTTGGTACTATTTTAGGGTACCTATGATTTTTGGTTTCTCTATATTACACTTTTTGTGAAGCAAAGTAACAAAAAATAGAAATTCTGAAATTTCATCTCCATTTGCCATTGACGCTTGTGGAACACTTAAAGGGTTAACAAAGTTTGTAAAATCAGTTTTGAATACTTTGAGGGGTGTAGTTTCTTAAATGGGGTAACTTTTTGGAGTTTCTACCTTAGGGGTGCATCAGGGGGGGCTTCAAATGGGACATGGTGTCAAAAAACAAGTCCAGCAAAAACCGCCTACCAAAATCCATATGGCATTCCTTTCCTACTGCGCCCTGCCGTGTGCCCGTACAGCGTTTTACGACCACATATGGGGTGTTTCTGTAAACTAAAGAATCAGGGCAATAAATATGGAGTTTTGTTTGGCTGTTAACCCTTGCTTTGTTACGGGAAAAAATGGATTAAAATGGAAAATTTGCCAAAAAATACCTGTTTTGGCACCGTTTTTATTTTTTATTATTTACAACGTTCATCTGACAGATTAGATCATGTGCTATTTTTATAGAGCAGGTTGTTCCGGACGCAGAGATACCTAATATGTTTACTTTTTTAAATTTTTTTAAGTTTTACACAATAATATAATTTTTGAAACCCCAAAAACTTTTTTTTGTGTCTCCATAGTCTGAGAGCCATAGTTTTTTTATTTTTAGGGCCATTGTCTCATGTAGGGGCTCATTTTTTGCGGGATGAGACGACGGTTTGAATGGTACTGTTTTGGCGTACATACGACATTTTTGATAACTTTTATTACCTTTTTTGGGAAGTAAGGTGGGCAAAATTTTAATTTCATCATAGTTTTTATTAACATGACCGTTTTATAGATCAGAGCAGATGGGGAAGGGGAGGGAGGAGGGCTCCCTCCCTCTGTGACCCCATCCTGTCTGGGGGCTGCAAAGGCACAGCAGCCCCCCGATGGGAGAGGGAGGGAGCTCCCTCCCTCTTCACCTCTTTCATACAGCGGTCCCTATGGACCGCGGCATGAAAGGGGTTAAAACTGCTGACATCTGCACAGATATCAGCCCTTTGAATCAGAGTGTCAGCAATGAGCTGACACTCTCATTCAACCGCTCGGTCATCCTGTGAATAAACGGGGGGCGG
Organism: Bufo bufo; assembly: GCF_905171765.1. Classification (NCBI taxonomy): domain Eukaryota; kingdom Metazoa; phylum Chordata; class Amphibia; order Anura; family Bufonidae; genus Bufo; species Bufo bufo. The sequence goes on along the minus strand of NC_053392.1, from coordinate 136,464,870 downwards.
GCGGAAGATCGCGCACCCGCCCCCCACACTGCCACCCGCCTCCCGCACCGCTGCGCCCGCAGGCACAAAAACACAGAGGGCTGCAGGGGGTGGTTAACATCGAAATATAGGCACTTTGATGTTTCTGATCCCTGCGGTCACGGACCGCAGGGATCAGAAACTTGCATAAGCGCTACAAACCGCAGGTCTGAATTGACCTGCGGTTTGTAGCGATCGGCAATGCGGGGGAGTCACAGGACCCCCTAGGCATTGTCACAGGGTGCCTGCTGAATGATTTCAACAGCCACCCCGTTCCGATCACTGCCGGCCGTGCGGCAGTGATCAAAACTACACAGGACGTACCTGTACGCCCTGGGTCCTTAAGGACTCACTAAACATGGCGTACCGGTACGTCCTAAGTCCTTAAGGGGTTAAGGAGTTAAACGGGTTGTCCCACGAAAAATATCCTACAGTTTTCAAACCAGCACCTGGATCTGAATACTTTTGTAATTGCATGTAATTAAACATTTTGTATAGCTATTGAGTCATTCAATAAAATGTATCTGTATAGTGCCACATATTTTCTTATTTCTTTGACCTGCTCATTAAGAAGGCCGCACATGCTCAGTTTCATCTTTCAACTGCCTCCTGAGCTGTGATAGGGAGAGCATGGACATGCCCCCTGAGCTGTGATAGGGAGAGCATGGACACGCCCCCTTAGCTGCAGCACAAAAGCCACTCCCCTTCTAGCTTTGTTAGAAATAGATTGTCATGTACAATATGATGTCCGATTTTCATTTTTTATATTATTCATGGGGTAACCCCTTTAAATGTTCTCCCCGAATAAGGTCTCATGCACACGAACGTAAGGACTCTGTGCCCATATGGCGGACTGCAAACGCTGAGTCTGCAATATATGGGCACTGGCCGTGCTGTGGATGCAGACCCATTGACTTGAATGGGCCTGCGACATGCAAGATACGGACATGTCATATCTTTTGCAGAGCAGAGGTACGGATCAGAAGCCCACGGAAACACTACAAAGCACTTTCATGGGCTTTCGGATCAGAAAAGATAAGATATGTTCTATCTTTTGCCGTATCAAGCAAATGGGTCTGCATCCACAGCACGGAGTTCACAGGGCCGGTGCCCGTGCATTCCGGACCACTATTTGCAGTCCACTACATGGGCACGGAGCCCTTACCTTCATGCCTATGAGCCCTAACTGTGAGGTTGGACCAGCACCTATCACACATTTATGGCATAGATAATGTAAAGATATGTTTTCTATGAAGTTCATGTGTCATACATGTATATTATAGAGCTAGTACTTGATGCTACTTCCACAAGTAGCATAAATTGGATGGGAAAAAATCTGTGACAGATTTACTGTATTTCACACTTGCAGCAGAGGATTCCGGCAGTCCGTTCCGTCGCCGGAACTGCCTGACGGATCCGGCAATCCTGACGCAAACTGATGGCATTTGTCAGACGGATCCGGATGCGGATCCGTCTGACAAAGGCATTGAAATACCGGATCCGTCTCTCCGGTGTCATCTGGAAAAACGGGTCCGCTATTATTTTTTCTCTTTTTTTACCGGCAAGTGATCAGTATTTTTGGCTGGAGAGAAAACTGCAGCATGCTGCGATATTTTCTCTGTCCAAAAAGTTCAGAGGGACTGAACTTATGCATCCTGAATGGAATACTCTCCATTCAGAATGCATCAGGATAAGGCCTCATGCACACGACCGTTCCGTTTTTTGCGGCAATTAGCGGAACGGAACAGGCGGCCCATTGTAGAAATGCCTATTCTTGTCCGCAAAACGGACAAGAATAGGACATGTTATATTTTTTTTGCGGGGCCACAGAACGGAGCAACGGAGTGCTGTCCGCATCTTTTGCAGCCCCATTGAAGTGAATGGGTCCGCACCCGAGCTGCAAAAACTGCGGCTCGTATGTGGACCAGAAATACGGTCGTGTGCATGTAGCCTAAAACTGATCGATTTTTGTCCGGTATTGAGTTCCTGTGACAGAACTCAATACCGGAAAACAAAAACGCTATTGTGAAAGTACCCTTAGTGGTACACAGCAACCAATCAGATTCCACCTTTGTGCCTCTGGAAAATGAAATGGAATCTGATTGGTTGCTAAATCTCCCCCAAAATCTGCAGCATTTCCTCTATGTGTGAACATACCCTGAAAGTGCCAAGTGGAGGCAGATCCTGTAATACAGTATATATATATATAATGTGTTCCTGTTTTAACATAGGACATTGACCAATGGTTTACAATTTTTTCCCTTACATTGAGTAACAGGATAGATGGTGCAATACCCTGAGCTGGTGGCTCTGGTGTGGTGCAGAAGGGGTTAATGCGTCAGCTGGGTGTCAGACTCCCAGCAGCACCTCCCCCGGTGTCTAATGTCAGTTCTTCCACAGAACATACAAGCCTCACTAGTGCTGGTGAGAGGACATCCCACCCAGCGAGGAGGTGAGTGCATGCCATCTGCAAGGACTCCCAGGACTCACTTTCTGTAGACCTCTGTGCTGTCCTATTGTATATTGCTGACTTCTAACAAACTTTAGGGCCCCAATTACACTGAATTTCATGCGTCTAACCTTGTAGGTTGTGGTTTTTCACAATGCAGAGACTACCTTATAAATGGGGCTTTTCAAAGATCTGTCTTCCCGTCACTTTACCATCTAGAAATAACGTTTAGAGATGAGCGAATCTTTAAAAAATCTGTTTTCCAGCAATTCTTCAAGCTGTTCATTGCTCTAATTCACCGCAGAACTGTACAAATCTGTTCTATGGTCTCTAATTGTGACTAGGGATGAGCAAGTTTGGCGTACAAGGTTCGGATTATCTTAGAATTGCGTTATGGATTCTGCTACTACGGAACATAACTTATGGGTCTGTGGTAGCGGAGTCCATAACGAAATTCTTAGATAACCCGAACCTTGTATGCCGAACTTAAAAACACAAGCTCGCTCATCCCTATTTGTGACCTAAGGCCTCATGCACACGACCGTATGTATTCTGCGGTCTGTAAAAAACGGATCCGCAAAAAAATACGGATGACGTCCGTGTGCCTTTCGTATTTTGCGGAACGGAGCAGCTGGCCCCTGATAGAACAGGACTATCCTTGTCCGTAATGCTGACAATAATAGGACATGTTCTATTTTTTTGCGGAACGTAAATACAGCCCTACGGAAACAAAATGCACACGGAGTAACTTCCGTTTGACCCATTGAAATTAATGGTTCCGTATACTATCCGCAAAAAAAACCAGAATGGACACGGAAAGTAAACAAGATCATGAGCCCTTAGGTTGTCTTTAGGACTGAAATGTGGATTTTCATGAAGGAGTTTTTTTTAGCAATTCTCTTCCATGTGCTTTGGGAAAAAATTGGCAGCGGAAACTGAGCTGCTTGTCAATTCACTGGGTGCCGCAGATATTCATGGCGGATTTCACCCTTTGCATTGCAGCTGAATGGGGTTGTTTTGGCGGCAAGTCCCAGTCAGGTGATATGAAATTATTTTCAGTTGCAAAAACGTTCTACAGCAAAATCTGCTGTGTAGAGGCACCCTGTGGGTGGCTGCGCGCGGTGCAGAAAATCTGCATGAAATCTGCACTATTTTTTGCGGGATTTTACGCAGATCTCATCCTTCTATTGAAAAGGATGAAATCTGCACCAGAAAAGCACAACAGTTGACATACTACAGATTTCAAAATCCACACATTAGGTCAATATCCGCACCTAAGAAAAAAAAAGGCGAAGTGCCCATGAGCGATGTCTAATCTCATACACTTTGCTGGTACTGTATTACGCAGAATTTTTTTCGCACGGAAAAACCACATGTAATCTGCATGGTGTGCAGGTAGCCTTGGTATCCCCTTTGTCCCACCTGCTGCTCTGTTCATTTCAGCGGGCCTTAAGGGGCACGAGGCTCACGATCGGTGTGGGTACCTGCGCAAGATCTAATAGTTATGACCTAAATCATCTTCTAATCGCTCCACTTCTTTAGGGCCCATGCACATGGCCGTTGTTTTCGTTCACATCCAATCCGTATTTTTTCTGCAGGTCGGATGCAGACCCATTAATTTCAATGTGGGCCGCAAAAGATGCGCACAGCACACCGTGTGCTGTCCGCATCCGTATGCCCGTTCTGCGGCCCCTCAAAAAAAATAGAACATGTCTTATTCTTGTCCATTTTACTAACAAGGATAGGACAGTTCTGTTGAGGGCAGGACGTTCTGTTCCTCAAAATGCGGAACGCACACGGCCGGTATCCATGTTTTGCGGATACACAATTTACGGACTGCAAAAACAGGAACGGACATGTGCATGAGCCTTTCGATGGATATTTAGCTCAGAATGGGGCTTGAGTGAAAAAACGCATTGCATCCGGAAGCAAGTGCGGATGCAATGCGTTTTTCAAGAAATGGTTGCTAAGAGATGTTTGTAAACCTTCCGTTTTTTATCACGAGCGTGAAAAACAGATCAAAGCGCACTGCACCCGCGCAGAAAAAACTGAACGCAATCGCAGACAAAACTGTCTGAACTTGCTTGCAAAATGGTGCGAGTTTCACTGAATGCATCTGGAGCCAATCCATATCGTTCGTGTGAAAGAGGCCTTACACAGCAGACACCCAGTGACAGAGTTTGTGAAAGCTCCGATCACAGACTTTTAACCGTTCCAATGCCATCATCAATTGTGACCACAGGATCTGAGCTGTCATTTATAGGGTGACTGAACAGCCATACATGACGAGATCACAGAAGTCGTTTGGTTGCTATGGCAGCCTGTGCCTTCTGAAGGCTCCCTGGCCTGCATAGTACAGTTCCTATTAATCCCTGCTTATGACTAGGCTTAATAGGAACACAGTAATTCTCCTATAGATCAAGGGTCAGCAACCTCTGGCACTCCAGCTATTGTAAAACTACAACTCCCAGCATGTTCCATTCACTTCTGGATTACATTCAGACTGGTGTTGGATAGGGCAAAGTTATGTAGAGGCCAGCACCTCTTCATAACTTAGGCGGATCCACCGTCAGCTATAGCTTAAGGCTACTTTTACACTCACGTTTGGTGTGGATCCGTCATAGATCTGCACAGACGGATCCGTTCAGATAATACAGCCGTCTGCATCTGTTCAGAACAGATCTGTTTGTATTATCTTTAACATAGCCAAGACGGATCCGTCTTGAACACCAAAGTCAATGGAGGATCAGTTTTCTATTGTGCAAGATTGTGTCAGTGAAAATGGATCCGTCCCCATTGACTTACTTACATTGTGTGCCAGGACGGATCCGTTTGGTTCAGTTTCATCAGACGGACACCAAAACCCTGCAAGCAGCGTTTTGGTGTCCGCTTCCAAAGCGGAATGGAGACGGAACGGAGGCAAACTGATGCATTCTGAGCCGATCCTTTTCCATTCAGAATGCATTAGGGCAAAACTGATCCGCTTGTGAGAGCCCCGAACAGATCTCGCAAACGGAAACCAATACGCCAGTGTGAAAGTAGCCTAATAAATGTGTCCCTTAGTCCTTACACAGTCCATATACGTTGTAACGCTCCAAACTTCGAACGGAACCTCACGAATAGCTGCTAGAAGACGAATAGGAAACGCACCCAAGCGGCTTACACTCCTAGTAATCAGTCTCTAACAGCATACAGTGAATCCCCCCAAGAACGAGACGAGGCTCCGTGTTGAGGCTCAAGCAGTGGACACCCAGAGCTGTGTCTTTATCGTTCTTATATAACATTGTTACACACTAGTACCACACACAGGGTTTTGCAAAAACAACCAATAAACACGTACAATACAGTAAAACACTCCCACACAAAATCCTCCCCTCTGCCTGTGATACAATTACCTTACACAATGGGTTGATGTAATTATCACAGGCAGGAGAATACACAATGTCTTTTGTCCTGGAGACAACCGAGGACTAATTCAATTATCTCAGGACAAAAGGAAATCGCCAATACACACGTGGGGACAATAGGACAGACATCACTAATTAAATATACAATGTCCCAACCATTACAGTAACATAGACATTTAACATATCCCCAGATGGCTTGGATCTGAGCGCTCAATATATCCAAACAGCGCTCAGATGCCACAAACACAGTCAAATCGCCATGGGGTTTTAGTTTAGCATGGGCTGATGAGAGGGCCCATAATCCTGGGGCAAGAGGCTGGCAAGCAGGCCCCTCCAAAACCCAGTGGCGAGGTTAGTTTCGCCACATACGTAAATATAAAAAAGTTCAGAATTCAAAAACATAAAACATAAAAACTATAAAAATGTGGTTTCACTGTAATTGTACTGCCCCCCAGAATGAAACGTAAATTTTACCACAGAGATAATGCCTTAAAAATAAAATCCATACAACAATGGCAGAATTCCACCGTTTCCATTACATCATGTAATCATGAAGGGGCAGGGAAGGAGACGCGGTTACCTCGACTTCAAGCATGACTAGAAAATAGCGTGGGCAGAGGATAAAAGAACGTTTTCAGAGCTTTTGCCGCATCTGACTGCTGAAAGAAAATGATCATTAGAAACACACTGCTGGTTACTCTCAGGTACTGCTGGCGGCTTGGGGTGGATTTTGGAGGTGACAAGTTCCCTTTAATTTTAGAACATTGGGAAAAATCATTACAGTTTCACAAAAGCCTTGATGATCGATGGCGGCAAAGAAACGTCAGAGAGTGGTTATCTCGTCCATTGTGCGTGTTGTCTGAAATCTACGGACTGCAGAACTAGAGATAACTTTTCTCTCTAGTTCTCTCTCTCTGTTCTTGAAATAAGTACATGCTCGAGTTCAGTGACAACACCCTATCATTAGATGGGGAGCCAGCTCACAACTCCAGACAAGCCGTTGCCCTGTACATAGGACATTCGTTCTTGGTTTAGTTTTGGTCACCATTGTGATGTTAACCTAAGCCTGATAGGAGCGCTAAAACAGTTCAGACAGTCGGATGAATACGGGGAAGCCGCATCAAGCCACGCCCCTGGGGGCGGGGTGTATTCCCCTTTAACGCTTGGTGCTCACACGGCCGCATGCGGCCATCCTAGCGCCGATACTTCCACCAGAGTATCGTAGTCTCTTTCAGGCAGGGATATTATGCGAACAAGGTCTCCTGTGTATGGCTCCTCACGAAGTGCTAATGACAAGAGCACAGAAACGCGTTGAGCCACGTGTATTTGATCTTATCCTAAAACCTGGGATTGATCCACGGTACTGGCCATACTAGATGCCAGACTTTAAGCAACATTGAGACTTGGGCCTCTTTCACATGGGCGTCACGTTTTGGCTCAGGGTGCGTCCCGGGTGCATTGCAGCAAATCCGCGCGAGTAGGTACGCAATTTCAGTCAGTTTTCATTGCGTTCCGTTGTTCAGTTTTTATCGCGCGGGTGCAATGCGTTTTTGCACGCGCGTGATAAAAAACTGAATGTACCCAGACCCGAATTTCTTCACTGAAGTTCAGGTTTGGGTTAAGGTGTTGTGTACATTGTATTATTTTCCCTTATAACATGGTTATAAGGGAAAATAATAGCATTCTTAATACAGAATGCTTAGTAAAATAGGGCTGGAGGGGTTAAAATAAATAATTTAACTCGCCTTAATCCACTTGTTCGCGCAGCCTGGCTTCTCTTCTTTCTTCATCTGTGAGGAAAAGGACCTGTGGTGACGTCACAGCGCCATGGTGATGGATCATGTGATGGACCATGTGATGAGCGCAGTGACGTCACCACAGGTCCTTTTCCTCACAGATGAAGACAGAAGTGATGCTGGCTGCGCGAACAAGTGGATTAAGGTGAGTTAAAGGGTTTCTACCACCAGAAATACTGTTATGTAGCTGACTAACATTAGCGATGCGCTAATGTCAGCACTACATAACAGTATGTTTCTAACATTAGTCCCTGCAGCCGTTTTTGTAAAAAATGCACTTTTATTATATGCTAATGAGCCTCTAGGTGCTATGTGGGCGTAAAATCAGCACCTAGAGGCTCCGTCCACTCACCCATTATCCCGCCCAGGTCCAGTGTTGTGCCCGCCCAGCTCCTCTTGATTGATGCCACGGTCCACCGTATCATTGACAAAATCCCGCGCCTGCGCCGTTCACTTCTGTCTTCGGCGCAGGCGCAGTGAGTGAAGGCCGCTCTCCTGATGCCGGCTTCCTCGCTGTGACGTATGATGCGGTGGACCGTGGCATCAATCAAGAGGAGCGGGGAGGGCAGAACAGGGGATAATGGGTGAGTGGACGGAGCCTCTAGGTGCTGATTTTACGCCCACATAGCACCTAGAGGCTCATTAGCATATAATATAAAAGTGCATTTTTTACAAAAACGGCTGAAGGGATTAATGTTAGAAACATACTGTTATGTAGTGCTGACATTAGCGCATCGCTATATCAGTCAGCTACATAACAGTATTTCTGGTGGTAGAAACCCTTTAAATTATTTTTTTTTTAACCCCTCCAGCCCTATTTTACTAAGCATTCTGTTTTAAGAATGCTATTATTTTCCCTTATAACCATGTTATAAGGGAAAATAATAATGATCGGGTCCCCATCCCGATCGTCTCCTAGCAACCGTGCGTGAAAGTTGCACCGTATCCGCACTTGCTTGCGGATGCTTGCGATTTTCACGCAGCCCCATTCACTTCTATGGGGCCTGCGTTGCGTGAAAAACCCACAAAATAGAGCATGCTGCGATTTTCACGCAACGCACAAGTGATGCGTAAAAAAATCACCACTCGTGTGCACAGCCCCATAGAAATGAATGGGTCCGGATTCAGTGCGGGTGTAATGCGTTAACCTCACGCATTGCCCGCGCACGGAAATCTCGCCCGTGTGAAAGAGGCCTTATAGTTGCGAATCCTAGGGAGGTTACTAGTTCCATTCTCTGGGATCATTGTCTGAAGGCAGACCAGTGGCTCCTGTGAGCTGGCCTTCAGACATTCTGTTCAGCTAGAGGAGGGTCTGAGCCGTGTGTCCGTGAGCTCTGACATACTTTGTGGTTCAGAAACATTCGCTGCGTGGTGATTTATTGCTTCATCAAGCCACACAGTGTATGCTCCTCTTGAAGCCTGATTTTTACATATATGAAATTTGGGGCAACACCCCCGTAAGTTTTAAACCAGTAATATCAATAAAGTTTATTTTATTTTAACCCTCCTATCAGGCTTAGGTTAAATTGATTATTGTGTAAGGGTCGCATGCCACTATACTAGCATTCCGTTAGAAATTGGTCACCATTGTGGTTGACTATATGCAGTTTTGGTTTTAACAGAATTTGCAGCAGTGGTGACAGACAATGCGCTCGTTCCTTTTGATTGCGGATTTTGACTGCCCCCCCCCCACGCCCCCCCCCCCCCCCCCCCCTACCATTGAACTCATTGGGGCAAATCTGCAACAAACTCGTGAGCACTCTGCCTCAGAAATTGGCATGCCTCATATTTAAAAATCTTCTTTTCTGTACTGAAAATTTACTCAGTGTGGACGAGACTTATAATACAATTTGCTGGTACTAAAATCTACTATGAATTCTCCATCCACAAATCCAGATGGATATCTCTACATCCGCTAGGCTAGTCTCTATATCTAGTGGTTATATGAACATTTCAATAATGAATTTTGGATCTATTTAGATTTAAAAACTGAATTCTATTCAAGGGTAACTACTGGGCGATGTAAAAAATAAATTAAACTAAATAAAAAATAGTACCGTAAATAAATGACAAAATAATTTACAAATGGCACCAAGCACAAATGCAATTTCTCACGCATAAAACTAGGCCACGTATAGGCATGGTAATGAAAGAATAAAAAAAAGTTATGGCTGCCTGAACATGGAGAGGAAAAACTGAAAAAAAATAAAATAAAAATATTCTGGTCATTAGGGGTTAAACAATCTGAGGTAATATCAACTTCATGCAGTAATAAAGTCAGCGATTTTGGCACGTTTTTTGGAAAATGCTGCATGTTGGGATCAAAAAACATGTTCTGGAAAATAGCAGATTGCAATAAGTGAGTGTGCTTGCCAAAAGAAAAGTTAACCACATATTACATATTCAGCTTCTTTTTCTGAAAAGCTTGATTTATTGAGACTATTTGCCTGTATAAGGCCGAGTTCACACACTGACTGCAAAAAAAGCCACAAACTGAAAAGGCCATGTGTGTAGAGATGTTCTTGTAGCTTAATGGCAATTTGCTGTCCCCAATGCACAGGCAACATCCGTGTGGCTGCCGCAGACGGATACGGATCCATTTAAGTGATCGATCCGTGCGGAGGCACGGAGAGAAACCTCACGGAAGCGATCTGCGGGGTTCCGTGCCTCCGCACCAGAATGGGTCTGCATCCGTGATGCAGTGAGCACACAGCCAGTGCCCATATATTGTGGACCCGCTGTTTGGGGGCCACAACATGGGCACGGGCCAGCAACGGCCATGTGCATGAGGCCTAAGTCATGACTTTTGGATGAGGTGGAGGGGAGGCCATTCCAACTGGATTTATTTGCAGAAACTGCACATAAACCAATCTTTGTAACGTGTTTTCATATTTTGTCATATGCTCCTGCAATGCCAGTCCGGTATCTCACGGACCATGTTCCACGGACGTCTGCATGAGGCTTTATTCAATAAAATGTATCTGTATAGCCCCACCTGCTGTTTTTTCTTTTTCTTATTTCTTTGTCCGGCTCACTGAGATGGCCGCACTGTCCGCACATGCTCAGTTTCATTCGTCAACTGCCTCCTGAGCTGTGATGGGGAGAGCACGGACACGCCCCCCTGAGCTGCAGCAGAGAAGACACTCCCCTTGAGCTGCCAGCTGGATATATCCCCATTAATTGCTCTGCTAGATTTACAGTTGCAAGAAAAAGTATGTGAACCCTTTGGAATGATATGGATTTCTGCACAAATTGGTCATAAAATGTGATCTGATCTTCATCTAAGTCACAACAATAGACAATCACAGTCTGCTTAAAGTAATAACACACAAAGAATGAAATGTTACCATGTTTTTATTGAACACACCATTTAAATATATTAACAATGCAGGTGGAAAAAGTATGTGAACCCTTGGATTTAATAACTGGTTGAACCTCCTTTGGCAGCAATAACTTCAACCAAACGTTTCCTGTAGTTGCAGATCAGACGTACACAACGGTCAGGAGTAATTCTTGACCATTCCTCTTTACAGAACTGTACAAAGATAAATGCTTAAAGGGGTTGGAGGACTCTGTTTCATTTCAGCAATATTCTTGGGATGTCTGGTGTGAATCGTTTCTTGAGGTCAGGCCACAGCATCTCAATCGGGTTGAGGTCAGGACTCTAACTGGGCCACTCCAGAAGGCGTATTTTCTTCTGTTTTAAGCCATTCTGTTGTTGATTTACTTCTATGCTTTGGGTCGTTGTCCTGTTGCAACACCCATCTTCTGTTGAGCTTCAGCTGGTGGACAGATGGCCTTAAGTTCTCCTGCAAAATGTCTTGATAAACTTGGGAATTCATTTTTCCTTCAATAATAGCAATCCGTCCAGGCCCTGACGCTGCAAAGCAGCCCCAACCCATGATGCCCCCACCACCATACTTCACAGTTGGGATGAGGTTTTGATGTTGGTGTGCTGTGCCTCTTTTTCTCCACACATAGTGTTATGTGTTTCTTCCAAACAACTCAACTTTGGTTTCATCTTGCCAGTACTGCTGTGGAACATCCAGGTGCTCTTGTGCAAACTGTAAACGTGCAGCAATGTGTTTTTGGACAGCAGTGGCTTCCTCTGTGGTATCCTCCCATGAAATCCATTCTTGTTTAGTGTTTTACGTATCTTAGATTCGCTAACAGGGATCTTAGCATATGCCAGAGACGTTTGTAAGTCTTTAGCTGACACTCTAGGATTCTTCTTCACCTCATTGAGCAGTCTGCGCTGTGCTCTTGCAGTCATCTTTACAGGACGGCCACTCCTACGGAGAGTGGCAGCAGTGCTGAACTTTCTCCATTTATAGACAATTTGTCGTACCGTGGACTGATGAACAGCAAGGCTTTTGGAGATACTTTTATAACCCTTTCCAGCTTTATGCAAGTCAACAATTCTTAATCGTAGGTCTTCTGAGAGCTCTTTTGTGCGAGGCATCATTCACATCAGGCAATGCTTCTTGTGAAAAGCAAACCCAGAACTGGTGTGGTTTGTTTTTTTTTTTTATAGGGCAGCTGTAACCAACACCTCCAATCTCATCTCATTGATTGGACTCTAGTTGGCTGACACCTCACTCCAATTAGCTCTTGGAGATGTCATTAGTCTAGGGGTTCAGATACTTTTTCCACCTGCACTGTGAAAGTTTACATGGTGTGTTCAATAAAAACATGGTAACATTTTATTCTTTGTGTGTTATTAGTTTAAGCAGACTGTGATTGTCTATTGATGTGACTTAGATGAAGATCAGATCACATTTTATGACCAATTTGTGCAGAAATCCATATCATTCCAAAGGGTTCACGTACTTTTTTTTTCTTGCAACTGTATGTCTGGATCAATGTGTGGTACAGGGCTGGATCTCTTAGAAAGAGATTGTTATGTACTATATGATATCTGATTTTCATTTTTTACATTATTCATGGGATAACCCCTTTAACCCCTTAGGGACCCATGACGTACCGGTACGTTATGTATAGTTCCGATCATCGGCAGGCGGTGATCGGAACCCAGTGCCTGCTAAAATAATTGAGCAGACACCTTGGCTAAATGCGCCGGGGGGGTCTTGTGACCCCCCCCCCCCCCCCCCCCATGTCGGCGATCACAGCAAACCGCAGATCAATTCAGACCTGCGGTTTCGGAAGTTTCTGATCCCCGCGGTCATAACCTTTACTTTAATGTTTAACCCCCCCCCGTTGCCCTCTTTGTTATCTGCTGGCGGGTGCAGCGACAGGGAGGGCGGTGCGGACGGTGCTTGGGGGGGGGGGGGGGCGGGCAGGCATGCGATCATCCGCCCGCCCCCTCTGTCAGGTTAGCCAAGAGGTTTGTAGAGTGTCAGCTGGCACAGATGCCATGCGTTTAACCCCTTCCATGTCGCGGTCTGTAGGGACCGCTGTATGGAAAAGGTTAAGAGGGAGGGAGCTCCCTCCCTCTCCCATCGGGGGCTGCTGTGCCTTTTCAGCCCCCGATGGGAGAGGGAGGGGGCCCCCCTCCCTCCCCATCACCCACAGCTCTGCTGTGGCAGAGAGTGATGGGTACCATGTCAACCGGACGCCTTCACAGGCATCCGGCTGTCCATGGTACTGATCAGAGGCTGTCCATGGTGCTGATTAGACTTCTGCTAAAGGCAGAAGTCTAATCAGACTTTGTAAAGTGAAAATACAGTACACTATATAGTGTATTGTACTGTATTATACAGACATCAGACCCACTGGATCTTCAAGAACCAAGTGGGTCTGGGTAAAAAAAAAAAAAAGTAAAAATCAAAAAACACATTTTTTTAAAAATAAAAAAAATATAATTCTCTACACATGTTTGATATCACCGCGTCCGTAATGACCTGATCTATAAAACGGTCATGTTACTTTACCCACACGGTGAACGCCATAAAAAAAAAAACTATGATGAAATTGAAATTTTGACCACCTTACTTCCCAAAAAAGGTAATAAAAGGGATCAAAAAAGTCGTATGTACGCCAAAATAGTACCAATCAAATCGTCACCTCATCCCTCAAAAAATGAGACCCTACCTAAGATAATCGCCCAAAAACGGAAAAAACTATGGCTCTCAGAATATGGAGACACTAAAACATGATTTTTTTTTTTTTTTGTTTCAAAAATGAAATAATTGTGTAAAACTTACATAAATAAAAAAAAAAGTATACATATTAGGTATCGCCACGTCCGTAATAAACTGCTCTATAAAAATATCACATGATCTAACCCCTCAGGTGAATACCGTAAAAAAAAAAAAAAAAAAAAAACTTTTTTTTATGGTGTTCTCTATGCGGTAGTATTAAACTGTTACCTTCATTCTCCAGGTCAGTACAATTACAACAATACCATACTTGTGTAGTTTTTCTTGCGTTTTAATACAGAAAAAAAAAAATTAACTTTTATCATCTGACCCCTAAAACTTTTTTTGTAGTTGTGTATGGAGCTGTGTGAGGGCTCATTTTTTGCGGGGTGATCTGTACTTTTTAGTGATACCATTTTGGGAAGGTGACTTGACAAAAAAAGTGGCTGGCCATTTTGAATTTTTTTTCCGTTACCCCATTCACTGTATAGGGTAACTATTGTTATATTATAATAGTACGGGTGTTTTCGGATGCAGTGATGCCTATAATGTTAATTTTTGTTTATTTAGATTTTGGGGAAAGGGGGGTGATTTGAACTTTTATATATATTTTTTTAAATGTTTTTGAAAGTTTTTTTTTACGTAACTTTTTTATTTTATTTTTTTAAATCGCCCTGAGTGACAACTGGCAATCATTAGGCTGCCCTAGGCTGCCTATTGTGTTCTGTGATGGCTATATAGCCATCAAAGAGACACAATTTACTATATACCAATACAGTGCTGCTACCTGCTGGCCTGTATTGGTATATTCCAGTAATAGCTATCAGAGCCTGCTTGAGGCTTCAGGCTATTACTGTAATGTAACAGGTTTCCCAATCCCAGCTGGGGAACGCTGTTACAGACTTTGGTGTCTGCTCTGCTCAGATCTCGTGGTCACATTTGGCCATGGCATCTGAGGGGTTTAATGTATGCAATCAGCTTTAGGGCCTCAGCGGCTATGGCGCCCGCTGCTCGTGCAAGCGGGTGTCCTCTTTACATGTACGGGGGAGGTCGCCAAAGGGTTAATAGATTAAAAATAATTACCTCGAAAGGTGTCCATAGCCTTTAAAGAGTTTTTCTAAGGTTTAATTTATTGTAGAGAAGTGCCAGATGGTCTGTTGAAATAAAAAATAAAAATAAAAATTACCTTAACTTCCCGAGCCCCATGCCATCCATTGCCGCAAATCAGTCTCCTCCACCTGGCTGCAGCTGTAACGTCCTATATACCACAGCAGCCAATTACTGGCCTCAGGCATCTTGCGGGTACACCACTGAGGTCAGTGTTTTCGGCAGCAGAAGTATGTGGGATGTCACTGCTGCAGCCAAAATAAGTCCATAGCTGAGGGAAGAGGACGGATCGGATTATTACCAGTATCCAGATTGCTTGTGTTTTTCATGTCTTGACGAAAAACTGAAGAATAACAATCTACATCTCCCAGCGACCATCAGTGAAAGACATATTGCATGCGGGTGCCTTCCTTTCTTTCACACAAGTCCCATTCGCTTCTATGAAGTCAAGGCGGCGTGAAAAATCGCACAAAATAGAACATGCTGTGATTTGTAAAAAAAAAATCCTGAACGCAGAAATGATGTGTGAAAAGCAACATTCGTGCACAGACCGATTCAGTCCAGATGCTATGCGTTCGCTTCACTCTTCGCATCTGGATGGAAAACTCACTTGTGTGAAAGAGGCCTTAAGCTTGAGATATCTATTGGTCAAACACTTGGTCTGCAGACTGCTATCTCTACTGATATCCCTCTGTACACCTGCATGCTCTGCTTGACGGTGAGGGCCACTGCCACATACATTTGGCGTTCAACTCAAGAACAAAATGATAGGGCATGTTAAAATCCAACATGCCTGACCCCTACTTCTGGGGTCCCTATATACATCAGATGATCAGCTAATCCTGCTGAAATCTAATTTTTTAAGTGGTATAATATTCTAGTATAACTAATATAATATTCTTTAATATTCCTTCATTTGTATTTTTTTTCTTTGCAGAGTAAGACTTAGTCCAATCATGATGAAAGTGGAGTTTGCACCTCTAAACATCCCATTGGTCAGGAGGATCCAAACCTTAGCTGTGGTACAGTGGGTTTTCTCATTTATACTGCTGGGTAAGAGCATTAGTAAATTGTATGTACTTTCATGTATACCCACGTGTTGTCATTCTCTGGAGTATTACACATATAAAGAGTTTATTTGATATCCCGATGCTGCAAGTGATTGTCGCGAGGGAAGCGTTCCCTCCCGGCAGTCGCCAGATATCTAGCAGAGGACAATGCTGGTATTGCATACAGTGATGTCCTCCGCAGCATGGGGAGGAGTGATCGTAATGCCATTGCTCGTCCCTATGCAGGACAGCGGTGCGGCAGATCGTGATTACACAGCACAATCTGCCGCCGGCAAATCCAGATCTTTCAGCATGCTGAAAGATCAGAATTGCCCAATGAATGAGTGTTCACTGCTAAATGATCGCTAACGAGCGATTATCGGGCAGAAAAACTGCCCGTCTGATATACCCTCAACTGAAGTATCTTCAGGAGTGTGGTATTGCAATTATTGGTGCTCAAGCTGGTAATACAATATATGCCCTAACAAATTCAGGCCAGCAAGTTATGCAGATAACCCTGACCGATCCGCTCACCAATCAGAAGTTCAGTGACGTGATACTGTGATAACTGTATAGCAGCTGCCCTTGGCATAACTTTGTGAGAAATGTCTGATCGGTGAGGGTCCAACCTCTAGGACCCTACTGATCATGAGAACTCCATTGAATGGAGTAGTATGTCTTACTACTGGAGATAGCCATGTATGGTGGTCAGCCATCTCTGGTACTTCCTCAGACTTTGAATGGAGCAGCACTGTACATGCTCAACCGCCGCTCCATTTAAATCTAAAAGACAGGACCTTTATTTGCATGATAGGTGGCGGTCCTAGTGGTCAAAACACCCCCCCCCCCCCCTCAGCCCCCGAAGGGACACTTCTCACCTAAGCAAAAATAAGCGAGAGCCCTTTCATGCCAGTAAAATGAGTCATTCATAAGGTAAATTTTTCACTGTCAGAAAAAAAGCAGTAAATGCGTATTAAAAAATCTAATATAAAACCTATCAGTATTTTTCTCCACTCTACTTTTGCACACGTTCCTTCCACTAACTTTTCCATCTTTCCAATATTAAAATCAATGGACTAATTCTGTGTCCTCGCAACAAAATGTCTCATTCACTCGGCCGTTGTTCAGTCATGCCCGTATTACGGCCTGCAAACAACGGGTCCGCAATATGCCGGCCCCTGCTGTGTGTTCCCCACATCACGAAATCCGGAAGGTTGGTGCGGAATGGAGGCGCCGTGGGGTTTCCCTCCGTGCCTCCGCACCGCAAAAAAAAATAGAACATGTTCTTGAATAGGTCTGGATCCGTTATGGCAGCCGCATGGAAGGTGCCCGTGCATTGGGGACTGCAAATTACGGCCCCCAATGCACGGAGCGGCCGAACAACGGCCATGTTCATAAGCCCTAACATTTTTATTATCTAGATTGTCACTAGCATTCACAAAAGCAGCTACAAAAACACAGCAGCAAAGTCAGTGCCTCTAAAATGAATAAAGACCTATTCCTGATTAGATAAGATATAAATAAATCCCCCAGGGGAAATATGGGAAAAAAGTGGTTTCCAAAACTGAAGTTCAGATTTATTATAAGATACAGCTAAAATGGGATATTAGGGCTCCAGGAATGGTAAATTGTAACCATCAGATAAACCGAGACAAGAGCAGTTGTCATAAAGGTCAACCCTATTAAACTAAATGAATTTCCCGGTAGGGTTTTCCTGATAAGTAAAATTATATCTTATTTATGTGTCTTCGTTGCACCATTCCCAAGATACATCATCACAGTGGAAAAGTGCAGAATAGCAAAAAAAAAGTGTAGGAGGGGAACATACCACACCAGACTGTGGGCCGACTGCCACGTTTACACCAGACTGTGGGCCGACTGCCACGTTTACACCAGACTGTGGGCCGACTGCCACGTTTACACCAGACTGTGGGCCGACTGCCACGTTTACACCAGACTGTGGGCCGACTGCCACGTTTACACCAGACTG
Organism: Bufo bufo; assembly: GCF_905171765.1. Lineage (NCBI taxonomy): Eukaryota > Metazoa > Chordata > Amphibia > Anura > Bufonidae > Bufo > Bufo bufo. The sequence goes on along the minus strand of NC_053392.1, from coordinate 136,446,956 downwards.
TGGGCCGACTGCCACGTTTACACCAGACTGTGGGCTAACCCAGTTGGACAAAGAGCAGCTGAGGCAGGCAGACATGAGAGGAGTGTGGCAACATTGCCATGCAGCTCAGAGAGACCTTTATTCTTCCAGCTATGTAAATAATTTAAATGATGGGGGCCCAAAGCAGATTTTTTTTTTATCCACCAAGCTTAATCTGGTCCTGTGCAATGGTGCTTTAAAATTTGTGAGCCATTCAGAATTTTCTTTATTTCTGCATAAATTTGACCCAAAACTACATCAGATTTTTTTAAGTCATAAGTCGTTAAAGATAACCTAATCAAACAATGGAGTCCAAACAAAGGTATAATAACCTTTGCTTTCAGTATCTGGTGTGACCACCTTGTGCAGCTATAAATTCAACTAAAAGATTCCAGTAATTGATGATTAGTCCTGCAAATGGTCTTGGAGGAATTTTAGCCCAATCCTGCATTCAAAACATCTTGACCTCTGTTATGCTAGTGGGTTGCTTCAGATGAACTGCTCGCTTCAGGTCCTTTCACAACATTTCTATTGCATAAGGTCAAGACTTTAACTTGGCCATTCCAAAATTTTAAAAGGCTTTTCCAGGATTTTATAACTGATGACCTCTATCCTCTGGATATGTCATCAGTATCTGATTGGTGGGGGTCTGACACGCACTCTTGTGAGCACCACTGCCTTCTTGCAGCTTACCAAGCACAGCGCCACACATAGCATAGTGGCTGTGCTTGGTATCACACTCGAGCTGCACCTAGGCCACGTGACGATGAACCTGTCGTCACTGGCCTAGGAGAATCTGCGAGAAGGCCGCAGCGCTACTCCAAGCACAGGTGCCTTCTCAAAACAGCTAAACGGTAGGACCCCCCCCCCCACTGATCAGATGCTGATTACCTTTCGAGAGAATAGGTCATCAGTTATAAAGTCTTGAAACCCCTTGAACTTTATTCTTCTTTAACCATTCTTTGGTAGAACGAGTTGTGAGCTTAGGGGTGTTGTCTTGCTGCATGACCCACGTTCTCTTGAGAATCACCTCATGGACAGATGTCCTGATATTTTCCTTTTAGAATTTGCTGGTGTAATTCAGAATTCATTGTTCCATTAATGATGGCAACAAATCAGGCCCAAACCATGATATTACAATGCTTCACAGATGGGATGAGGTTTTTATGCTGACATGCAATATTTTTCCTTCTCCAAACATAACCCTTCCCATTTAAACCAAAAACTTCTATTTAGGTCTCATCTGTCCATAAAATATTGTTCCAATAGCCTTCTGTTTTTTCTAGGTGACCTTTAGTAAACTGTAGATGGCCAGCTAATGTGTGTTGTTTTTTTTTTTTTTTTTTTTTTAAGAGCAGCTGGCTTCTCCTTGCAATCTTGCCATGCAACACCATTGTTCGGTGTCGTCCTGATGGTGGACTCGTAACAATTAAATTGGCTAATGTGAAAAAGGCCTTCAGTTGCTTAGAGGTTATCTTTGGTTTCTTTTGTGACCTCTCAGACTATTACACGATTTGCTGTTGGTGTGATCTTTGTTGCGCGACCATTCCTGGGGAGAGTAATGATGGTCTTGAATTTCCTCCATTTGTACATGATATGTCTGACTGTGTGGAATCCAAACTCTTTAGAGATGGTTTTGTAACCTGCCTGATGAGCATCAACAACTCTTCTTCTGAGGTCCTCCTTTGTTCATGCCAGGATACACTTCCACAGATATTTGTTGTGAAGATCAGACTTTGATGGCCTGTTCTTTAAATAGGGCAGAGGCAGGGCAGAATGCTGGATGCAGAGTTCGATCACATTTGCATTTTCCGTTTGTATATGTATTTCGCCATAGTGATGTGCACCTACATACAGGTTGTGCTGACTCAATCCCCCACATTTTTTCTTTGTAGTATATATTGGAGGCGTGGCGATCTCCTTGGAGTCATTGCACACCTGACCAGTCAATCTGTCCTGGAGGCTGGTTTTAAAGTCAGTATAAAACTGAGTCTGCTTATATAGAACCTACCAGTAGCCATTTGGCTCCAGGAGAAGTATATGGTGGGCTCAGCGTGCATGTTGGTACTTGCATCCCTGGATCCGATGAAAGCTGTAATGGCACCAGACGGGGTTAAAAGCAGAGTGTGCTTGGCTTGCATGCTGACCTGCATTCCCTGGACTTTGTGTGGCTGTCATGGCCCATAAACAGGTAGGAACTAGTGTTGGGGACCACTCCATAGAGACGACCTTGACATGGTGATTGGCTTATTACGCTTTGGCCAAAATGTACACCAATGTCTCATTCAGCATGGAGGCAGGGCAGAATGCTGGATGCAGAGTGCGATCACATTTGCATTTTCTGTTTCTTTAAAGGGAATCTGTCACTAGCAATTTACCCAATTTTTTTTTTCATGAATCCATGTTTAACAGAGTACCTTTTTTCCATCGGTCTTGTTCTTTTGATTGTCCGTCTTGTCATTTCTTCAAAAAATCGATTCTTATGATGTGTAAATGACGCTGTAAGGAGCCCAGAGGGGCGTTCTTCTTTCTCCACGGTGCCAAGGAACGCCCCTCTGAAGTGCCGTGCCCGCCTAAATTTGAAATCTAATAACGCCTCCAAGTTCATCTAAATCCCCTCCCAGAGGCGTGGCTAAGTGCTCAACAACGCCCCCTCCTCAGCGCCGCGCTCTGCGGCAAACACCCCGATCCTCCTCTCGCCGGCATCCCAATCCCCGCGCAGGCGCAGTGCCGGCGATTTCCTGGGCTATGATAAGATGACTGTCGGCACTGCGCCTGCGCGGGGATTTGGGATGCCGGCGAGAGGAGGATCGGGGTGTTTGCCGCAGAGCGCGGCGCTGAGGAGGGGGCGTTGTTGAGCACTTAGCCGCGCCTCTGGGAGGGGATTTAGATGAACTTGGAGGCGTTATTAGATTTCAAATTTAGGCGGGCACGGCACTTCAGAGGGGCGTTCCTGGGCACCGAGGAGAAAGAAGAACGCCCCTCTGGGCTCCTTACAGCGTCGTTTACATATCATAAGAATCAATTTTTTTGAAGAAATGACAAGACGGACAATCAAAAGAACAAGACCAATGGAAAAAAGGTACTCTGTTAAACATGGATTCATGAAAAAAAAATTGGGGTAAATTGCTAGTGACAGATTCCCTTTAAATAAAACGGGTTGCCCGCTCACACCTAATCGTCATCCCATTGATTGACACCTGACTTGAATTTCACCTTCAAATATACTTTTGCAGTCACAGAAATGTGATATTGGATCATTTTCCTCACTAAATAAATAATCAGTACTAATATTTTTAACACATTTGTTCTGATTTGGTTATCTTTATCTACTTTTAGGACTTGTGTGAAAATCTGATGTAGTTTTAAGTCAGATTTATGCAGAAATATACAAAATTCTGAAAGGTTCTAATACTTTTAAGCACCACTACTACATACTGTAAATATTTGGAAATGGGTGGCTTACGGCTGTTATTACTGGAAATTATCCACTTGCCTACCGATCTTTGACTGTATAAGTCCAGGCGGTCGGCACATACAGTATGTCTGCACAAACATTTTAAAACGGAGATCGGAGATGCACTTTAATCATGCAGCGGGAGCAGGGAGCTCACTGTCAGTGACAGCAGGGTAAGTAAAAGTAAAAGTAAACCATTTTGCGGACAAGAATAGGCATTTTTAACAAAGGGGAGGATGTGTGGATCTGCAAAAACTATTACGGCCATCTACACAAGGCCTGACGGTTGCTCATGATCCCCTTTTTTTTTTTTTTTTTTTGTTCTGTTCTTCTGACAAATCAGAAGAACGGAAAAATAAATGATGATGTGAAGTCAGCCTAAGGCTGGGTTCACACGAGCGTGTCCGGATTAGTTCCGGATGCGTCCCGGTGTGTTGCGGCAAACCCGCGCGAGTAGGAATGCAATTGCAGTCAGTTTTGACTGCGATTGCGTTCCGATGTTCAGTTTTTATCACGCGGGTGCAATGTGTTTTGCACGCGCGTGATAAAAAACCGACTGTGTGTAGATGTTATTATTTTCCCTTATAACATGGTTAGAAGGTGTCACGGAACCATGAACCAGACGTACAACAAGAGATAAGTGAAAATAAGAAGGCTTTATTGAAAATAAAGCTGTAAAGCAAAAGTCCAAACGAATGGTGAAACCGAAGCAGAGTCTTTGAGAGGCCAGAGATCAGGAACCAGAAGGGTAGTCAGACGAAGCCAGGATCAGGAACCAGCAGGGTAGTCAGACGAAGCCAGGATCAGGAACCAGCAGGGTAGTCAGACGAAACCAGGATCAGGAACCAGAAGCAGCAGCAGTCTAAGAAGCATGTGAACACAGGAGGACCAAGCAAGGAACTGAAGCCACAGACCTCCTATATATATGAGCTAGGCATCCAGCTCCTCCCAGTGGGAAGGAGGAGCCGCAGGGTGGAAGGCTACAAGAAACCCAGAAACCAAGATGGCCGCCAGCACATGTCAAACGAAGGAGAACAGCAAGAAGGTAAGACCATGACAGTACCTCCCCCTCAAGGACCCCTCCTCCGCGGAGCAAAAAACGGTTTCTGAGGGAAGCGTGCGTGGAAGGCTCGGAGCAAGGCAGGAGCATGGACATCTGCGGAGGGAACCCAGGAACGCTCCTCTGGACCATAACCACGCCAATGGACCAAAAACTGCACCCGACCGCGGACCAGGCGTGAGTCCAGGATATTGCTCACCTCATACTCCTCATGATTGCCCACTCGGACCGGACGAGGCCGAGGAACCGAGGAAGTGAAACGATTACACACCAGTGGCTTCAACAGGGAGACATGAAACACGTTAGAGATCCGCATGCCAGGAGGAAGCGCAAGGGCATAGGCTACCGGGTTTACCCTGCGAAGCACTCGGAAGGGACCAACAAAGCCGGGCGCCAGCTTGGGAGTGGGCACTCGAAGGTTGAGGTTGCGGGTGGACAACCATACACGGTCTCCGACCTGGTAGGAAGGAGCAGGCGCTCGTCTGCGATCAGCCTGGAGTCTCTGGCGCTGCGCAGAGGCCTCAAGGGACTTCTGGATCTGTACCCAAGAAGCACGTAGGACGGAAAGGTGATCCTCCACCGCCGGAATATCCTGGGGAGAGAATACCTCCGGTAACACGGCAGGTTGGAACCCATAATTGGCCAAGAATGGAGACGTCCCAGAGGAAGAGTTCACCGCCGTGTTCCTGGCAAACTCAGCCCAAGGCAGAAGGTCAACCCAATTGTCTTGGTGATCGGAGACATAGCAACGAAGAAATTGCTCCAAGGCCTGATTGGATCGTTCTGCGGCCCCATTGGACTGAGGGTGGTAGGCCGAGGAGAAGGAGAGATGAATCCCCAACTGGGAGCAAAAGGCGCGCCAGAACCTGGACACAAACTGACTCCCCCGATCCGACACAATCTCCTTGGGCAAACCGTGCAACCGGAAGACCTCCCTGGCAAAAATCGTGGCCAACTCTTGTGCAGAGGGTAACTTCTTGAGAGGAACACAGTGGCACATTTTGGAAAACCGATCCACAATCATGAGAATGACCGTATGGCCTCGGGATGCAGGGAGGTCCACAATGAAATCCATCCCCAGGTGTGACCATGGGCGCTCCCCGGTGGCTATGGGTTGCAGAAGGCCCAACGGAAGGTGCCGAGGGGACTTACTCTGGGCACAAACGGAGCATGCCGCTACATATGCGGCGATGTCGGAACGTAGGGAAGGCCACCAGAACAGACGTGAAACAGCCCAGGACAGCTGATTCTTTCCAGGATGCCCCGCGGTCTTGGAGTTATGGTAGGTTCGCAACAACCGAGTGCGCAACTCCTCAGGCACAAAACATCTGCCGTTGGGTCTCCCAGAGGGAGCACCAGATTGAGCCGCCAAAATCTGCTCACCCAGGGGAGAGGTCAGGCTGGTGCGAATGGCGGCCAGGATCTGATTCGGAGGTATGACCGAAGTCGGAATCGACTCCTCCCTGGACAGCTCGGAGTACTGCCGTGATAGGGCATCCGCCCTGATGTTCTTGGAACCGGGTAGGTAGGAGACCACGTAATTAAAACGTGACAAGAACAGAGCCCATCTGGCCTGACGTGGTGTCAATCTCTTGGCCTCAGAAAGGTAGGTCAGATTCTTATGGTCCGTCAGGATGAGAACCGGAACCACCGAACCCTCGAGCAAGTGCCTCCATTCTTTAAGGGCCTGCACGATGGCCAATAACTCCCTGTCACCAATCTGATAGTTGCACTCCGCGGAAGACAGTTTCCGGGAGTAAAACCCACAAGGAAGCAGAGGACCCTCTGGTGTTCTACGCTGAGACAGAAGGGCGCCTACTCCCGTCTCAGACGCGTCCACCTCGAGGACAAAGGGCAACCCAGGGTTGGGATGCGACAGAATAGGAGCCGACACAAAAGCGGACTTTAGGGCCTCAAAAGCTCGGATGGCCTCGAGCGGCCAGACCTGGGAATTACTGCCCTTCCTGGTCAGATCCGTGAGAGGCTTGGCCAGCATGGAAAAGTCCCTGATGAACTTCCGATAATAATTGGCGAAGCCCAAAAAGCGCTGCAGGGAACGAAGACCACTGGGCTGGGGCCACTGTAAGACAGCCGAAACCTTCTCAGGATCCATGGAGAACCCCTCAGCGGAAATGATGTAACCTAAGAAGGTTACCTGGGATCGGTGAAATTCGCATTTCTCAAGCTTACCGAACAGCTTGTTCTCTCGTAACCGTTGCAACACTCGTCTGACATCCAGAATGTGGGCCTCCATGGATTCAGAATATACCAAGATGTCATCCCAAATAGACCACCACACACTGCTGCAACAGGTCACGGAAAACATCGTTGATGAATTCCTGAAAGACTGCGGGCGCATTGCACAACCCAAAGGGCATAACCAAGGATTCATAATGACCGGTCCTGGTGTTAAACGCGGTCTTCCACTCATCGCCCGTCTTGATCCTTACCAGGTTATATGCCGCCCTCAGGTCGAGTTTGGTAAAGACCGTGGCCCCTTTAAGGCGATCGAACAGCTCGGAAATCAAGGGTATCGGGTAAGCGTTCTTGATCGTGATGCGATTGAGACCCCTGTAATCGATGCAAGGCCTCAACTCACCGCCCTTCTTTTTCACAAAGAAAAATCCAGCCCCTGCCGGGGACGAGGATTTGCGAATGTGTCCGCTTGAAAGCGCCTCCCTCACGTACTCCTCCATGGCCTCATTCTCCGCTACCGACAGTGGATAGACTTTGCCACGAGGAGGAACGGCACCAGGTTGTAACTCTATGGCACAATCGTATGGGCGGTGCGGAGGTAGAGCAACCGCGCGCACCTTATCGAATACATCCCGGTACTCCTCGTATTCAGGAGGCAACAGAGAGTCCGAGGAAGTACACAGCAACTTGACAGACCCATGGATGCAACTAGCCCCACACTGCGGTGACCACGAGAGGATCTTGGCCGATCTCCAATCGAAAGTCGGATTATGCTTCTGGAGCCAGGGGTACCCCAAGACCACCGAGTAGTGTGGAGACGAAATAACCTGGAGACAGACCGACTCTCTGTGAACGGCACCAATGGCTATCCCCACTGGAAGGGTCTCATGAGTCACGTGTGACGACAGAAGGGGTCTGCCGTCTATCGCCTCAAGAGCCAGTGGGGAACCTCGAGCCTGCAGTGGAATTGGCGGCAGCGAACACACTATCAATGAACAAACCACCAGCACCAGAGTCCACCAACGCCTGGGTCGTCACCGAGCCCCCGACCCAGGAGAGGACAACAGTGATCAGTGGTTTGTCAACACGGGAAACCGGGGACGAGGAGACTCCACCCAAGATCTGCCCCCGACAGGATCTCAGGTACGAGCGTTTCCCGGACGGTTCGGACATGTCAACCGAAAATGCCCACCGAGACCACAGTACATGCATCGACCCTCGCGTCTCCGGAGTACCCTCTCCCCCTCGGACAGGCGAGCAAACCCCAGCTGCATGGGTTCACCCCCAGACAAGTCATCCCCAGGAGGCGTGGGAGGAGAGGGAGGCACGGGTGGGACAGCAAACGTAGGCGCCAATCTGTTAGAAGACCTCCGCAGGCTCTCCTTAAAGGAAGGTCTCTCCCTGAGTCTGGTGTCAATCAAAATCAGGAAAGAAATAAGAGACTCGAGCTCCACTGGTAGGTCCTTAGCTGCAACCTCATCCTTCAAGGCATCCGAGAGACCATGAGAGAAAGCAGCGACCAGAGCCTCATTATTCCAGCCCACCTCTGCTGCCAGGGTACGAAACTCAATGGCGTATTCAGCTACGGATCGTGGAATCTGTCTGATGGACATAAGGAGCTTCGCAGCAGAGGCAGCACGAGCCGGCACATCGAATACCTTCCGAAGAGAAGCAACAAAACTGGAAAACTCGGCAACCACCGGATTGTTGTTCTCCCATAAAGGGCTGGCCCAGGCCAAGGCCTTGTCCGAGAGCAGCGAGATCAAGAAGCCCACCTTTGATCTCTCAGTAGGAAAGGCATGTGGCAGCAACTCGAAATAAATGCCCACCTGGTTAAGGAAACCTCGGCACTGAGTTGGCTCTCCCCCAAAGCGCTGTGGAAGAGGGGCAGAACCGGTCATACCCCGAAACACCGCAGGCGCAACAACAGGTGTCGGGGTAGACTCTGGCGCAACAACCGGAGCGGCAGTAGGAGCGACAACCGACCCATCGGCAACGGGAGCGAAATGAGCCGTGCGTTCAAGCAGGGTTTGCAACGCCACAGCGAACCGACCCAACAGGTGATCCTGCTGATCAAGTCTGGCAACCAGCATGGGTAGCGAGGATGGCCCTGTACCGTCAGAACTCATGGCTTGGTCCTAATGTCACGGAACCATGAACCAGACGTACAACAAGAGATAAGTGAAAATAAGAAGGCTTTATTGAAAATAAAACTGTAAAGCAAAAGTCCAAACGAATGGTGAAACCGAAGCAGAGTCTTTGAGAGGCCAGAGATCAGGAACCAGAAGGGTAGTCAGACGAAGCCAGGATCAGGAACCAGCAGGGTAGTCAGACGAAGCCAGGATCAGGAACCAGCAGGGTAGTCAGACGAAACCAGGATCAGGAACCAGAAGCAGCAGCAGTCTAAGAAGCATGTGAACACAGGAGGACCAAGCAAGGAACTGAAGCCACAGACCTCCTATATATATGAGCTAGGCATCCAGCTCCTCCCAGTGGGAAGGAGGAGCCGCAGGGTGGAAGGCTACAAGAAACCCAGAAACCAAGATGGCCACCAGCACATGTCAAACGAAGGAGAACAGCAAGAAGGTAAGACCATGACAGAAGGGAAAATAATAGCATTCTGAATACAGAATGCTTAGTAGGTGATCAATTGAGGGTTAAAAAAAATAAAAAAAAATTAACTCACCTTCTCCTCTTGTTCGCGTAGCTCCCTGTCTCTTCTTTACTTCTCAAAAGATGAACTATGGGCTAAAGGACCTTTGGTGACGTCAGATCACATGCTCCAATCACATGGTCCATCACCGCGGTGATGGACCATGTGATTGGAGCATGTGATCTGACGTCACCAAAGGTCCTTTAGCCCATAGTTCATCTTTTAAAGAACTAAAGACTGGGAGAACTACGCGAACAAGAGAAGGTGAGTTAATTTTTATTTATTTTTTTAACCCTCAATTGACCACCTACTAAGCATTCTGTATTCAGAATGCTATTATTTTCCCTTCTAACCATGTTATAAGGGAAAATAATACAGTTTATAGACTGTCACCTAGCAACCATGCGTGAAAATCGCACCTCATCCGCACTTGCTTGCGGATGCTTGCGATTTTCACGCAACCCCATTCACTTCTATGGGGCCTGCGTTGCGTGAAAAACGCAGAATATAGAGCATGCTGCGATTTTCACGGAACGCATAAGTGATGCGTGAAAATCATTGCTCATCTGAACAGCCCCATTGAAATGAATGGGTCCAGATTCAGTGCGGGTGCAATGCGTTCACCTACCGCATTGCACCCGTGCGGAAATCTCGCCCGTGTGAACGCAGCCTAACTGGGGCTATTATGTGAGCCCCAGTTACAGGAGAAATCTGCAATAAATTTAAAAAAATGTTCATTGTCATAACCCATACGTCCCACATATCAAAACGACCATTATGGAAAGGACCCATAATAATAATAAAAAAAAATTTTAGCTGCATTTTGTACCTTTTAAACGGAAAAAACTGACTATTCCCCCCCATTTATTCATTTTTTTTTTTTTTTACTTTTTATTAAAAAAAATATTAACTTACAAAAATAAAGCCTCACGAATCACCGAAAAAAGGCCCAAAAATGATTTGCATAACCAAACTTAAAAAGTTATGGCTTTCAAAGACACGTGTGAGAGGTGTAAACAGCTAAACTGGTTAAGTAAACTGGTTTTCTCTGACTTGCGCAGTACTTTGTCGCTCTGTTTCTTCTATCATTCTTCATGTGTGACTTTCTAGCCACACAAGGTCACTCTCCTGCCTCACCTTTATCCCACATTCATGGCTACTGCTGCACAAGCTATAAATAGAGGTCCCAAGTTGTTCTGTGTCTTTTCGGAAACTATATCTATATGCCTTTAATACGCCTAACTCTAGGGGGGGAGGAAAGCCGATGGTCACTAGTTTTATTTTCTTAATCATTTAACAATCTAGTAGCTTCACAGTGACCATAAATGAGAATATTTTAGAAGCTGTTAAGTGTGCGAGGACCATAGCAAACCATTCCTAGGATTTCTTCTTCCTGAATATCACGGTGGGAGCTCTGAGTTGGGGTTACAGGGGTTATCCCAAAAATGTAAAACTTCTTCTTTCTTTTTTTCTTTCAAACTCACCGGAGGACATTCTTCCCTTTTTGGTGGTGGTGTTGGGGGTTACATGAGTCAATTATCTGCATCTCCTGGCATGCCTTGCAATTAGCTCTTGTTAACTCTTCCCCCCTGCATATAACATTTTTATTGCTTATATGTTGCAATGATACTTCATTTGAGATGACCTATTTGTTCTATAATAATACGTGGGATAACCCCGGGATTCAGGTAGGATTCGCTTACTTTTCAGAGCAGAATAGTGGATACATAAGAAATCAGACTTTACATTATACTTTTCTTCCTTTTTAGATCTACTCCAGGCTTTGGTAATATAAAAACTAGGGGTTTCAAAAACTAGCCTAACTAGCATCTCATTTAGTGAGGTTAGACATAAGAATGTGGTTCATTCCTTGAAACCACAGAACAACTGGTAGCATCTTTTTATAACTGCATCTACTGGAGCTCTGAATGTGAGGTGAGGTTGAGGCGAGACCTTGTGTTAACCAGAATGGCATGAAACCTTTGTTTAGGATGAGATCTGTAGTTGTGTTGATGTATAGTGAACAATCATCAATTTCTGTTCTCTTCATAGTCATAATACCATTCAACTACTTTATTTATTAAATTTTTTATTTTCTCATTCTTTATTGAAGAAAATTGTAATTTTTACAAAAAAGTCTATTAAGAAACAATAGACACAATATCAATAAAACTTATCAGGTACATTACATTGATGATATTACAGATCGATGCAAATATCCAGTAAGGATAGGCTTATAAGAATCATGGCAAAAGATTGATCTATTCCAATGGTGGTCTAAATAAAAAGAAAGGATCGGAGTATAAATAATACACAATTAGTAGTTCCTAAAAGAAGACCAAGGTAGCCAACATTTCCTAAATTTGATTATTCAGTTATTTTCCCATGAGGCTATTTCCTCAAATCTATAGAGTTGGTCTATTTTACATACCCATTGGGGTATTCAACTACTTTATGACCAGATGTTTATTGTACCTTAACAGCTAGAACAAGTCCACTATGAATAGAGGTCTATACGAGCAATGGTGGACTGAGGGGAGATGGGTCTCTTCTACAACAGAAGGGATGTGTGGCTCTCAGGAGGCTTTCCACTTCCCTTACCGATGGAGAGGTAGCAGGCTCACCAGTAGTAAAATAAGTCAGAGCAACTGGACATGTTGTATTATTTTCTTCTTGAAGACCTTCCGCTTGTCATCCACCTAGCTTTCTCAATTAGAATTTTGAGAAAGCCAGTCGAATGACAAACAAAGGGTCTTCAAGAAAAGAAACAAATCCAGTTGCTCTGACTTTTTACTACTGATATACCATGATCTGGATGAATGAGAACCTTCACAGACATAGCAGGTTCACATTAGGCATGGAGAAGATGGATGGGGCATCCTGATTTTTGATGCCCTTTTCTTCATGGGTCCCATATCAGCTGCCTCAGTAATACGTAGGCCAACATATATAAGCACAACCTTTTGTCTAAAATCCTTCCCCATCCATTCTCTTTTTCATACAGATACAGAACAGTTTGTCACTTCTGCTTTTCAACCCAAAATAATGTGGAAGTACACAACTAGACAATTCTCCCAAAGTATTAAGAGGTGTAAAGAAAGAAAGAAAAACATTTTTTTTCTGTAATGTTTTTAACCTGTATGTTAATGTCTGTTCCCTGAAAAAGACTTTGTAAAATGATAACTGTATTAGGCACATAACAGACACTAATCCATAAATGGACCCTGTTTTACTGTAAGGGACCTAGCAATTTCATAGACTGCATGGGCAATCAGTGGTTAATAAGTAAAGCCTTTCTTTTGCCCCCGGAGGGCTGTTATTCTGTTAGCCAGTAACTGACAGCTATGCAGTGCTGGACCTCTGCCAAATATCTACATGTATCTGCATCTAGGACCCTATGAGTTTGAAGAATCCATGTAAATCCCTGCTTGTATGCCATGGTCATGGGGGGGAGAGGGATATTGGAGTGAACTGTCTGCACAAGTAAGTTTTTTTTCAGGTTTTGAGTTCTGCTGACCTTACATCTTAGATAGCTGTTGGCCTCCCAACTCCCACGTACACATGCAAGTTCGGCTGTGCGAAAGGGAAAAGATGTCCCATCTTAGACATTGGTGGAATATCCTAGTGATATGCCACCAATGTCAGATAGGTGTGGGTCCCAGAGGTATCTCCAGAGTGAGACCCCCAAAGAGAGCTGAGAGCAGCCTCGCATGCACTGCCGCCTTCCATTCATTTTTATGGAATTGCTGAAAATAGCAGTGCTATCGGCTATCTCCGGCAGTACCATGGAAGTGAATGGAATGGTGGCTGCGCATGTGCAGTGCACCTTCCTTCACCTTTCGGGGTCAGTTCTGGAGATAGGTGCTGGTCCCGCCCACATCCTAGTGATATGCCACCAATATCTAAGTTAAGACCACCTCTTTAAATCTAATGTGCATGACCAGCTTTAGACTTTAAATAACTTGGAGAGGGTGATGGACTGATGCAGGATCAACCTATGGAATTCTGTATGCTAGATGTGACCAAGTAAAGAATTCTCTTTGAGCGACTGGCACCTGAAGATGTTTTTCATGTTAAAATATTCCAGTCTGAGTAAAATCGCATTTGTTTCTGTTATTTTCAGTCTCCACCTACTGATAAAGTTCCTTCCAATAACCTTGTCTGGTCACACCTTTTTTAACATGTCATTCATCAGAGAGTGCAAAGAAAAGAAGATGCCCATAGCAACCAGATTTCGGCTTTTATTGTCCAAACTGCTTCATGGAAAATAAATTAATATATGGTTGTTATGTGTGACAACTGCGCTATTTCTTTGTAGCACTTTTGATAAATCCTGTCCTTTCAGTTCTAATAGTAGTAGAGTGGACAGGGCCTAAATGTGCAGAAGAATCAATGACAGAGAATACTGTGGGAAATCTAGTATACTATACACGTGTAGACAAAATGAGCTAAGCATTTGGGAGATACTTCTGTCTACCACCACTAGGGGGCGCACATTTTGTCTCAAGTGCATTCTTGTGAAAAAAAGAATTAGTGACTTTTTTGCCTGAGTTACAGTACCACCATCCCTCTTGCATACCAGTCTACCCCTCCAAGGCTATATGTACTGTAAAACAGCAGGACATAACGAGAATTTTATGCTTGTACATCCTTTTATTTGCATTATTTTACTTTGTACTTTTTATGTTCTTATCTCTTAAAATTCAATAAACTTTTTCAATGCTAAAAAAATAAATGTAGCGAGGGAATTTGTCCTCACGATCTTAGACTATTATCTGCAGTATTACTATTGATAACGAGTCCAGATCGCAGTTTTGTATTTTCCTACTGACCCCATCAGGGTTTAAAGCTGTACTGAAATGCATTGTCGGGACTGTTGGTCTGCTCTGGATGCGCACAGGAGTCCTCCTCATTACGTCAGCATAGCAGCAGTCTGGACTGTGTGTTTTAAGAGCAGCTTTGAGTGCTGACAGCTGCGATACGGGGATAAGTAGGAAAAGAAAAAATGGGATCTGGACTCCTTATGTGCAGTACTACTCGTGTATTACTGCAGATAATAGTCCATAATCGTTGTGAAAATTCCCTTTTAAGCTTGCAATGTCCTAATCTAACTGTTCTCTGCACTTCTCTGTCTGTAGCACAATGCTGTGTGGGACTGTTCCTCTTGTTGGTTCTTGCACGATTTTGGCTCCTGGTGGCACTCTATGTCCTCTGGCTGTACCTTGACTGGGAGACCCCACAGACTGGAGGCCGCAGGTGCGAATGGGTACGAAACTGGACAGTCTGGAGGCACTTCAAGGATTATTTTCCAATAAAGGTAATTCTAGTAAAACATAGAAACATAGAATGTGTCGGCAGATAAGAACCATTTGGCCCATCTAGTCTGCCCAATATACTGAATACTATGGATAGCCCCGGCCCTTATCTTATATGAAGGATGGCCTTATGCCTATCCCATGCATGCTTAAACCCCTTCACTGTATTTGCAGCTACGACTTCTGCAGGAAGGCTATTCCATGCATCCACTACTCTCTCAGTAAAGTAATACTTCCTGATATTACTTTTAAACCTTTGCCCCTCTAATTTAAAACTGTGTCCTCTTGTGGTAGTTTTTCTTCTTTTAAATATTCTCTCCTCCTTTACCGAGAAGAAATCAAGAACTTCTTTGTATACACTACTTCGTGTATAGCAATTATCTATCTAATCTACCCGTCTAACATGGAGACATACATCCTACTTATGGTACTTTCACACTGGCGTTTTGGTTTCCGTTTGTGAGATCCATTCAGGGCTCTCACAAGCGGTCCAAAGCCGATCAGTTTTGCCCTTAATGCATTGCAGCGTTTTGGTGTCCGTCTGACGAAACTGAGCCAAGCGGATCCGTCCTGGCACACAATGTAAGTCAGGCCAGCAGTGATATCTGGAGTAAGTACTGTTTCTTAAATATTAATCCTAGTGACTGTGGCTACCAGTGGATTGATCTGCCTTCTAATAGACCTGAATTGGATCAGTTGTGCTCCAGTCATTTAGACTGCATACATTATTGATCAGCCCCTGCCTCTGAGAGAGTGCAGCTCTACAGTAATTTATGTAGTACTTCTAACGTGTCCGTTTCTGGTGCTGATTTGTGATTGTTGTCATTGCTGTTTACTAAACGGTCTCTTTTATGTGATTTTTCTCAGATAATCAAGACAGCTGATTTAGATCCCCAGCACAATTATCTCTTAGGCTTCCATCCTCATGGTGTCCTTGTTGCTGGGGCCTTTGGAAACTTTTGCACCAACTACACTGGATTTAAGGAGCTTTTTCCAGGCTTGACCCCTTACCTGCACATCCTCCCCTTCTGGTTCCGATGCCCCTTCTTCAGGGAGTATATCATGTGTGTGGGTAAGTTAAAGTAGTTTATGAAATGGAGTCTGTCTGCCTGTTTAGGGGCCTGGGAGAGCAGGAGAAACATACGCTTTTGTGGTGCTATTATTTTCAGGAGTAATGTGAATTTTTATTCTGCCACATTTTTTTCCTGGCATGTGCCCAGGAAGCTTCTGAAGTTCTATCTGCATTAAACTGCTTTACAGCCCCTGCAGCGATCCCCTGAGGAGCCTGGGAAGAGGGTGGGGGTGGTCGTGGCCCTGATAATGATGTGTCACAATATACTCCTTCAGGCCAAAGGTGATTTAATGTCCCAGGCCAGAAGTAAAAGAATGAAAGTCTTTTTACTAAATGCACAACATAAATTGTAGTAAATCTAGTAGTAGTTTGGACAAAGTGCAATTTTTTCCCCTAAATGATATATGGTGGCTGACAATGGCACTCTGAGTATACTAGCTGGCATAAGTCTTTCTCCTGATTCTCTTGCTATCAGCAATAAGCTGCAAATGCAGGCTTGTGAGTGTTCCTGCCCTGAACTGTGGTGACGGCTGTCCGAACATGTTTTCCCTCTGTATGTCTGTATAACTGTAGTGCTGATCACTAGTACATGAATGTGATTTTCTCAACAATATATATATGTTGTCTATAGCGGTACTCCTTTTAATTATGGAGAGCCCATGGTACGCCGAGTACACGTGCGCAGTATTGTAGGCCAGGCAATGCCCCTTTTGGGTTGCTGGGTAAAAGGAGCATTGTCTAGCTTACAGTAGTTTTCACATGAATCAACTGGTCTCCATAATAGAGAGAGTACTCACCTAGAGGTTCCCCCTAAGGCCTTCCAACTAGAAATGTTGTTCTCCTCTACCTTTTTCTGATTAAGGACTTTTGTCCTAAAATAACTACTTACAGAAGTGAGGCTGACTTAGCTATTTTCCTTGCTTTGCTACATAATCACGTTTAAAAGGCAGGAAGACATCTCTGCCAATTTGCTGTGTGAAAATAATGCAGTGCTCATTGCTACTGTTTACCTACTTGCTGTATAGCAGCGAGTACAATTATAGCTCCTTCCTATTCACCTATTTCTATTATGGAGACCAGTTTATATACATGACGACTATTATAGGCTAGACAACTCTCCTCTGGGTTTCTGGGTAAAATATATGCAAATTCTCATGTCTAACATCTGCCAGCATTAGATCAGTTTAGAAAAGCTAATTTAAATATCTTTCCCAGAAACCCAGAGGGGAATCACTCGGTCTACAATACTGCGCACAAGTATTCGGAGTACCAGGCGCATTGCCTGGCTTGCTACACTGCTCAAATGTACTTGGCATTGTAGGGGCATTGCCTGGCCTACAATACTGCATACGTGACATACCATGGGCTATCCACAATGAGAGAGTACCACTTAGACAATGAATATATATTGTTGAGAAACGCTCTCTGTCTTTCTCTTCACCAAAATTCGGGTTTGACTAAATCCTGAACCAGTTCACTCATCTTTGCTTGTAATGTGTCAGAGGATTATGTCCATGGGAATCCAAGAGCTGAGAATCCAACCAGTGCTTTGATGGAGGGTGCTCAATAAATGTGTCTTCTCTGACCATTACAATTGATGCCAAGCAAAAAATGAAGACCAGAACCCCCAAACAATATGAAGTAAATGTACATTCAAAACCAGGGGTGCACCACCAATGAGGCCAGGTGAGGTGATCAGGCAACATCAGGTAGGGGCAGCTGAAGGTAAGGGGTTAGGTTTAAGAAATTGGCATTGGGGAGGGCGGCGCCGTTTCAGTTTTCGCCTCAGGCAGCAAAAAGGCTAGGTGCACCCCTATGCGGAGCCTACCATGCATTACAACTGATAGCTTCACTGTGTTCTTGTATCTGTGATTTACATGTAACAGAGCATATAAACATGACCATTAATAAAATCTTGACAATCTCTCCTAAAAAGAAAAAATAGAAATCCACACTTTTTGGAATTTGCAGTCCAAGGCACTTGAGGGTCATGTCAATGACAGCAGCACATAGAAGTGCCTGTTACTGTGGGCACCTAAACTGAAAATGTCACATGGCATCAGCACTTGTAAAGGGCAAAGTGGGACAGTGCCAGTCATTCTGACTACTGACTTGCAAAACACTAGGCACACATTTACATGTGATCGCTCTAGTCATTGCAGCTTCTTCCCATCCTCTAAAGCCTACAAACAGGTTAATTGGCTTCCTGTGATAGTCGCCCTGCTGTTTGGGACTGTCTGACATTGAATAGATTAGGTAGTTGTTGTCTACATTGTGCAAAATAACTAATGGAAATGTATACATCTCTATAAAAAGCCAAAGAAATATTTCATATGTATCTCTTTACATACACAACCTTGTACCATCTATGACTTTACTGTGTTTGCAGGTCTGGTGTCTGCATCCAAAAAGAGCGTGACACATGTACTAAGCAGACAGGAGGGAGGAAATGCTGCAATTATAGTCATTGGTGGTGCTGAAGAATCATTGGACGCCCACCCTGGAAACCTGACCCTCCACATCCTGAAGAGGAAAGGATTCATCAAAGTGGCATTGAAAAGAGGGTGGGTTCTAATGGTAGCGATGAGTGCGGGGTGACCAAACCTTCAGAACGTGCATGGATGTCGATTAATCCAAAACTGCAGCCATTCCCCTTTCAAGGACCATCAGAAAGATCGAGATAATAAGAATAGTGTTTAAGAAAGTTCATAATTTGCACCTTTCGACTGTCTGTTCTATACTTTTAACACCTTATAGTTGGCAAACTTTGCACCAGACTTTTGCGCCAAACATTTTGTCACAGTTTTTGTGCACATTTACTCATAAAAAAAAACACTCCCCCTCTGTTAGGCCATGCCTCTTTCCCTCTAAGCCATTCCTCCTTGTCATACGAAGCAAAAAAATAAATAAAAAATCTAACTTAATAAATGTGGTGCGAGTTATGTACGCCAGAATTCTGGTGCATTTTGATTAGTAAATCCCCTCCAGTATAGGCATCCCCTAGTGGAAATTACTGATAGACGTCATTTTATTCCTTAAAGGGAGTATGCCGGCAGTCCTGACCATGCTAGAATTGCTTCCTTAAGTAGGTACTTGGGAGAGTAGACAAGGATACCGCCTGTGAAGTTATTAGATGTAGTAGGAATATATAGTGTTATTCTGCCAGATTTTGCTCTTGCACGTGCCCTGGAGGCTAGACTTGACTGTGATGTGCTTTCTGCATTAAGCTGCTCCACAGCCACTCCTCGCTGCTCTGAGTGGCAGCTGTAGCATAAAACCAGGAGACCACTACAGCTGTCACAAAGAGCAGAGGTGAGGGGCTGTGAAACTACTCCATGCAGAGAGCTCTTCCCAGTGAAGTCCTGCCCTGGACATATGCAGGAGCAGAATCTGCCTGAATAAAGCTTCATATTTACCCTACTCCTGATGAGAAAAGTTTGTACTGCTCTCTCCAGCCCCTACCTGCGGTCAGCAGCAGTTTAGCATCATTGGAACTGCTGACAGACTAAATTTATGATTTTGCAGGAGATCTGGAGCTCGGTATCAGAAAAACAAAACTGCAGTAAACATATATTAGGAAATTAATCAGCACAGAACATTGGATCTATATTGCTGGAAAAATGGCAGTCAATTACTTTAAGGGTTGAGTCAACCTTGCATACCTTTTTATATAAAAATGTATTTGAAGGGGTTGTCCAGTTTCAGTTCTGAACCCGGACATATCCACTCTTTCACCAAGGCAGCCCCTCTGATATAGGCATCGGAACACTTTTTATGCTCCGTTGCTCGCCCTTGCCCACCCTTCAGTGCCGGTGACGTCACCGGCAACCCTGATAGACTGAAGCCTCCGCCTATCAGTGACAAATGTAAACAAAAAAGCCCTTGAAATGATCCGAAGCTCATATCAGAGGGGCTGCCTGGGTGAAAAAGGGGATATGTCTGAGTTCAGCTCTGAAGATACAAACCTGTATTAATATTTTATTCCTTGACTCTGAGTTTTGGCTCAGTTTTTGCATCTGCTGTCAATCCTGAAGGGGAAAATGTGTGACACTATTCTAATGTCATTCTTCAGGTCTTCTCCAACATAGCCCCTTTCTAAAATTGCAACCTGCTAAAATGTGACGATCCAGAAAGTTATATGTGCAGAAAATAACATTGTTGCTTTTCTTTTCAGTGCACATTTGGTGCCCGTGTTCTCATTTGGAGAGAATGAGCTGTTTTTCCAGGTACCAAACCCAAAAGGATCTTTGCTGCGTGCAGTCCAAGAGAGGCTGCAGAAAATAATGGGCTTTGCTCTACCCCTCTTCCACGCACGTGGGATCTTCCAGTACAGCTTTGGACTGCTGCCTTTCAGAAAGCCCATTCACACAGTGGGTAGGTAACAATAAATTCATACCATTATAGGATGGTACAACTTGCTTTTAAAACCATATTTGCAGCACTCTTGTTTAACCCCCTTCAGGACTGTCGGCATAATTTAACTGCGGAAATCCAGTCTTTAAAAATAGCGCCTGCTCGCAAGCCGACTGCATAGCTGCCAGATTTTTGCTATTTTATCCGTAGACACCCGGAGGTAATGTTTGTCATTAGCAATAACGCAGATCACATAAATTTAATCACACAGATGCAGTTGTCATTTGTGACCACGGCATCTGAGGCAGCTTTCCCCAGAAGCGCTGTGCTCCCAGTGGCTCGAACGGTTGCCCCACATGGTGATCGGAGAAAGCTATTTGTTAAGAAGGCTCGAGGATACCACATCAATACATTCCTACGTAGCCCTGCCTATGACAGGGCTCCATAGGAAAGTATTGAATCTCCTATAGACTGCAATGGTAAATGATCGCATATTCAAGTCCCCTAGGGGGACTATAAAAACTTTTAAAAAGGAAAATAATTTGCACTGCCGTGTCCCAAGATGCCTATACTATTATGAATGTATATATAAATGTATTTATTCTGTACAGTGAATGCCAATATGAAAAGAAAAAAAGAAAAATGGCTGATTTGCCGCCGTTTTCATCGCTTCACCTCCCCAAAAAATGTAATAAAAAGTGATCAGTCATACACACAAGATGGTATCAATAAAAACCACCCTGCAAAAAAATAATCCCTCACACAGTTCTGTAGATGTAAACATAAAAAAAGTTTATGGCGGGTATTAAGACACACTATATAAATACAATGGTGTCCCCTGGTATTTATTTTGTATAGCTATGTAAATGTCCACTTACATGCCCTCTGAGAGGACACTGAGCTGCCAGCTTGAAGAGAATCTAGCAGAGCAATCAATGGGAAGTCTCTGGATCCTTAAGAGGTACAGGGCTGGTTCTAGTTCCATTAGAAAGAGATTGTCATGTACTGTATGATAGAAAAAGTCAGTTTCTACATTGATGCACTCAAGTTTGTTGTCATTCATTAGTCTGGTTTTATTTTTTTTTGGACCATTGGCCCATCTTGGAGCACCTCTGCCAAATAAACCATTAAAAAATTCTGAATTTATATACAGGGACCCAAGTTCAGACCCTTTTTATATAAGCCAAAGCGTGGTACAGCTACACGTACCATTTCTTTCTGGAGGACCTGCAATTTCTGTGATTTAATTTGGCACATTGTAATGTTTCATTAGTCCTGTGGTGGTGCTGCAGAGAAACTGAGCATTTAGTGCAAGGTTTCCCCAGAGTTTACAGGTTTACATTGCTTGGGGTCCTGGTAGCAGAATTGGCTTATTGAAGGACCATGCCAATAAAAAAGGAAACTCTTGCGTATGCATCTGAAATCCACTCCCCTATATCATTGGTGCATGGTCCCTTAGATCAAAAACGAATCTACCTGACTTTCGATTCCTCAAAAGGCGCTAGTACAAGAAAATATAAGAAACGTTGTAATATATCTAATCAGAGGAAATGTCTTTCTCCATTTATGAGCCACTTTTCCTTCTCCTGCACTGATAATTCACTCAGTTTACAGGTAAAATCCAGCATGCTGCCCATAGTTTATAGAGAGGGAAGGAAGGGGGAGGAATCCACTGCAGAGAGCAACAGACAGACATTGCTGCTCATTCTAGTAAGTTTTCTATCTCACACCAGTGCTGGATTCACAGCTACACTGCCCAGTACTGCTCTACTGTGTCCTCCATGCTGCTGCTTCTGCAGGGTGCTACAGAAAGATAGAGGAGCAGGATCTCTACTCTGTTTTGTTTATGGGAAACATCATAGCAGCAAGTCTCCAACTACTAGCTCAGAGAAAACTAACAATTTAGAGAGCCTGCAGAAAGGAAAACTGGTGAAAGGGCATGTAGGATACAAGCCAACATCCAGCTATAGGATTACTACTTATGTACACACACCAGCTTATTCTGAAAAGTCACAATGACAATAATGCTTTCTTTCTTTCTGTAAAGATTTCTTTGATATTGTCTTTAAATGGTAACATGAATTCTGTTTGTCCTCAACAGTGGGTAAACCCATCCCAGTGGTGCAAACTTCAAACCCCACACAAGAAGAAATCGAAAAGCTGCATCAAAAGTACCTGAATGCGCTTCAGGAACTTTTTGAGGAGAACAAGGAGAAGTATGGTATCCCAGAGCATAAAAGTCTCATCTTCACTTGACCTCCATAGATAAGGTTCTACTTGTGGGACTGGAACCACTAGGATTATCCATCTAGATCTGTAGCGCTGTAATCCTTGTGTGTTCAACCAGCCCAGAACTGCGATGGCTGCACTTACTGCTCTTCTTGTTCATGAAGTACACTCCACTCTTTATGAAGATCTACATGCTGTATGTATGAGCAGGACTGGAAAGTCTTGCACATACTATCCGAGCCTCACAGCAAGATTCATTTACCAGTGGATTTGCCAAAAGTTTTGCCTACCCATTTTATTCATTCCAAGAAACTTCATTAACATAGTAAAAATAAGGTACCCAATGAATGACAATTACTGTAAGTACTCAGGAATCTTAGAGGGAGCATTTCATAGCATACATATATTCTACAATATACATACCGTACATATATAATTATTCCTTCAAACCATAGACCTTTTCAAATTACTGGTTCTCTGCCATAAAGCTGCAACTGCCTGAGGACTCAGAAACTGGAGTTGTTTGGTGTGTTATTAAGCTGGCCATACACATCGGATGCAAGTTGGCCGAACTTGCACACCATCTAATGCATATGGAGGCCTTCGGACTTTACCCCGACATCTGATGACGATTAGGTAGTTGGAATTTAATTGGACCATCTCCTCTTTTTTTTCCATACTGAGAATACATACTTCAGCGGTTCAGAAGGGATAGCTGTCAGACGCAATCTTAGGGTACGGTACAGTTGTGATCTGTTCGGGTTGCGGCAAGCTGCTGTCAAGAACCACGTGGCCAATTAGGCCTTATCTGCCTAATATTTAAAGGGGTTATCCTGAAAAAAATAATGATGACATCCTCATTATAGGTCATCATTGTCACATCAGCTGTTTCAGGAAGCTTTTTCACTCACCGAAGCTCTGGTGAGGGATGCAGGTTCCTGGCAGCTTTGCAAAGATAGTGCCATACATCATATAGTGGCAGTGCTTGGTATTGCAGATCAGCCCACATTGAATGAGGCTGATCTGCAACTAGGCCATGTGACTGATGTACAGTGATGTCACTGGCCTAGGAAAAGGCTGCAGTGCTCAAGACCTCTTCAAACAGCTGATCGGCAAGGGTTCCGGATGTCGCACCCCCCGCAGATCTGATACTGATGCTCCTCCTGAGGATAAGTCACAAATATCTTTTCCTGGATAACCCCTTTAACTAATGAAGACCTCTCTGTACAGGCGGTCTGAATTCCTAATGGTTGTGCGGCACCTTCAATACCACGTAGCCATTAAGAATTCAGACTTCCTGTATAGTGCAGTGCTCATTAGATACATATCAGGCAGCTGCAGCCTAATTGGCAGCACATTTCTTGACCGCAGCTGGCTGCGGCCTGACCGGATCACGACTGGACCATGTGGTCGTACCCTTATGTGTATAAAGCCTTAGGCTTTATTCACACATCAGTGTTTGGTCAGTGTTTTCCATCAGTGATTCTGAGCCTAAACCAAGTACAGGTCAGAAACGCAGAACAGGTGCAGATCTTTCCCTTATACCTTATGTCTGTGGAGGCTCCAATCCTGGTTCTGGCTCACAATCACTGATGGTAATCACTGACCGAACACTGACTGTGTGAATAGGGCCTTATTTTCATGTTGCAATTAGGACCTTCCACATTGGTGTCTTAATATAATTACTTGAAACCCCTTGACCTCCATTTGGCTGATCTTGCGATTACTAAGACCGGGTTTACAATGTGCGTTTTTCGCAAGGTTTTGGCGCATTTTGAAATGCAGGGGAAAAATGGGGTGCATTTTTGCCACAGTTTGCAGTGCATTTATTGGTTGCACAGTTTTTATAGGTAAAACACTTTTTTAACTTTTTAACCTACCTTACAGCATTGAAAACATTTGCACAAAAATATTTCTAAATGCAACAAACTGCAAGAAAAATGCAGTGCGAACAGTGAACCTATCCTGTGGGTAAGGACCCATGTAGAGCTTGCAGTGCAGCATGCTGTTTTACTATGAAAATGGCGTGGTAATTGCTTATTAATGTCCAGTAGGTGTTATTGTGCAGATAAGAAGTATTGCCTACTAACAGGTGGACACTTGCAGGTAATGCAATACCGCACCCATGTTGTTTTTGGCTGATACTTGTGTCTTACTCTAAATCCAATCTGTCCCATTGATGATTTGGATGCCAGTAATAGGGGTGATCAGTTATGTCTGCAATTATTTTGTGTCAAATATCCCCAAAAAATGGTGATCACTGTGTAGTTATTTGATTTCACTATGATGGTAAAGAATATTTTTATGCAGATAACAAAATTCTAGCCATCCCCTGTGATTTTAATATTCATTCAATTGAAATAAAAATACTTGGGCTCAATAGATGTGAACTGTAGAACAAAGTCCAAGCATACCTTTGAAGTTGTTTGCACATTCTCTATACTAATACACACACTTTATGAAATATACATCTACAAATTGAGTTAATTTATATAGGTAAATTCCCCCCCCAAAAAATGCAAAAGTTGAACCTATCAATCATTTTGGAAACTTGTTCTTGTCTGAAGTGTTCTCTCTACTAACCACTAGGTGGCATACATTCACCTGACTTTATATATACCGGTACATTGTCACATCTCTTTAGGTTTGTTTGGGCAATTTTGCAACAATGTACAGGAAATGGTGTTCTGTAACGTAGTGCGGTATTAAATGAGCACATGTCCTGCTAATAATGATAAAGTAATGCTGTCTTGGAAAAAGGTAGAAATCCCTCCAAAAAAATTTCAGTTCTTGCGTACTGGAAAGCCATTCATATCCAGTTTGTAATAAACACCTCGGTTATATGAGTGTGCTATTAAACTGAATGTGTTGTGTTCCACCAGACTACAATGTGAATTTACTGTATTTGTACAAATTACTCTATTTTTCTATTTATGAGTAACACAACTGCATATAAGAAGGTTTTATATGAGCTGTCGCTTGTCAAAAAACATCCGCTCCACTATGTTATATTGTTATTGGACTATTGCATAATAAAAATGTATTTGTGGCATACAGTACTTGGGATCCTCATTTCATACTCCTCTTCTGAGTCATGTGAACTTCATGCCTAGACGTAGCATACATTTTTGGATGGTTTGCATTGCATACTTTGCAGATCCCTTGAACACTCTGCAGTGTTATAGAATACAGGCCTATGACTGATCCATTTGTGTAAGGGTACCAGCACAAAAAGAACACATATTCACACTATTGTTGTTTTGGTGCAGATTTTGGTCTGGAGTTTATATTAACAACTCCTCTGAATGCGGCTCTGTCACCAGGATCAACCTTATTAAACCAGACATACTGGCTGGTGGTTTATTCATATGCAAATTAGCATGTTTGAGCACCAGGAGGTGGAGCTGAATCCTTGGAGCACTGCTTTGTAACACCCCCTGTGCTCTCCACCCCTCCCCTTGATTGACAGAGCTAGACATGCTGAGGGCAGAGCTGTGTCCTAGCATCAACATATCATATACTATATGGGTTGCGGGATCACACAAACAAATGACATGCTGCAGATTTTTTTAATCCACATGGCAGGTTAAGGGCTGTTTCACACGAGCGGATGCCGTGCGTGACATCCGCTCCGTGAATGACAGCCAAGACCCGATGCAGACTGCAGAGACACGGAGCATTAACATGACTGATAATGCTCCGTGCCTCTCTGTGATCTCTTTACTGCGAAATCACAGTGAGATAAAGTTGTCACTGTGATTTCGTAGTAAAGAGATCACAGAGAGGCACGGAGCATTATCAGTCATGTTAATGCTCCGTGTCTCTGCAGTCTGCATCCGGTCTTGGCTGTCATTCACGCAGCGGATGTCACGCACGGCATCCGCTCGTGTGACACAGCCCTAAATTTTGCACTGGAGAAAAATCCAAGTGTACATGAGATTTGTGCAATCTTTCACTTTGCTGGTACTGTATTACGCCACATGAGAATCCACACGTAATCCGCATCAATAGGTTGAGACTGCAGATTTGGAAGACTAGACTTGGTTGGTTTATTTGGTTGAGTTATGAAATATGGAGATGTCGCCTTTTTTTATTAACAATTATTTTCCGAGGAGGGTGTCCAGACCTATGAATTCCCGTAATTGTCATTTCTCTCTATTTTGTCCAGTCCGTTACTATTCTAGAACGAGAAGGGTATCTTCAGTGAAGATGAAGGGCACGTCTTGTCCAATTGTGATTTGTAGGAAGGTTCAACAGAACCTAAGTCGAGAAGACCTCTGTGATTCGCTCTGTCCCTGAAATGAGTAGCTAGGAGAGAGAGTTTGTTTTTAAGGGCACTTCCCATTCAGTTGATTCTGCATGCTGTTAAGGGGAATGTCTCAAGGCTACTTTCACACTAGCGTTGTTTAAATCCGGCGTTCAATTCCGACACCGGAACTGCCCGCCGGATCCGGAAAAACGTGTGAAAATGTATTACATTTGAATCCTGATCAGGATTTTGATCACAATGAAAAAATGCATTGGAAAAAACGGATCCGCCATTTATGGACTTTTTTTTGCACATTTTTCGGGTTTAACATGCAAAAGCCGGATCCGGTTTGACTGAACACACGGCGCCGGATCCGGCGTTAATGCAAGTCAATGGGAAAAAGACCGGATCCGGCGTTCAGTCAAAGTGTTCAGGATTTTTGGCCGGAGGTAAAAATACAGCATGCTACGTTTTTTCTGAAAAGCCTGATCAGTCAAAAAGACTGAACTGAAGACATCCTGATGCATCCTGAACGGATTACTCTCCATTCAGAATGCATTAGGATAAAACTGATCAGTTCTTTTCTGGATTTGAGCCCCTAGGACGGAACTTGGCGCCGGAAAAGAAAAACACTAGTGTGAAAGTATCCTTAGAAGTCACATTTTTATGTTGAATCTATGTTTGTTTGTTTTTTGTTTTTTAATCTAAAATTCTACAGTTTTCGCACTGACCACTAGACCTAATATGTTGAGATTTCCTGTTCTGTCCTGGTAACTTCTCAGTAGCCACTGCATTATCATCACATTCAGAATTGCCATGATAGATATCATCTTTGTATAGATAACACCGGATCCACCATTCACAATGGGTGATATCGCAGCTTATCTACTCCCTCTTGACCTCTGCACAGATCACAGAGCATGTCTAGAAAACTTTCCCATGAAAGTCAATGAGGTCCCCTCCTGTCCCTTGTGTTCAGGTTCCTATTGCTCAGACAACAGAAAGCATAGGAATATTATGTAATAAACAGGTATTGGAATTGATCCATGGCTATTCCTTCTGTGTTTTAGTTGTTACTCCTAGTTGGAAAGGTTGAGTCTTGCAGTCAAGACATGGGACATGGTAAAGAAGAAGCATGAAAAACATCCACATGTATACTAGTGGAGTGTCTGTACATAGGCCAAGTTACTGCCACCCTTCTTTTTATTTAATTTACATTAACCTTCCTCACTAACTACTTTTAATAGGTGCCCTGCGGCTTTTTTTTTTTTTGATATTTTTTGGGTGTTCTTACTCTCCTGTCTTGTAATTTCTATATCCTACGCCCTACTCCTCCTATGCCCTGAGTTGTTAGGTATATTTACCCTGTCAGCTTCAGTCTGGGATTTAATTGCCCTTCTCTTGCTATCTCATGTGTTTTTACATGGTTTATCTGACTATGGGTGGTAGGTATTCCATGGGCGGATGCCTGGCCCTAAACTAGTGCTGATGGATGATCTGTGTGTACCGTCCGTCCCCCATACACTTCACATTGTCAGCAGCACATCGCTTGTGTACACAGGGAAATGTGCTGCCAACAAGCAAGCGTTCTTCTGCTTGCACAAACGATCAAATCAGCCGACACATGAGAATTTACTAGTTTGTCGGCCGATCACCCTGCTTACACACGGTGGTGGTCAGGAACAAGCACTTGCTACACCGATCAGCAGTGTAAATGGCCCTATGTCATTTCTTCCATTTTTTTTTTCATACTAATGTGTATTACTGTTTCTTTTCTATTTAGGCCTCATGCACACGACTATGTATTTTGCAAATTGCACATCCGCAAAATGAGAATACCATCCATGTTGCATCTGCATTTTTTGCAGACCCTTTGACGGGTTTGTGGTCTGCATTTTGAAGCTAAGTGTAAGACATGCTCTGTCCTTTTGTGTAACGGACATATGAATGTGGAAAACATCCATTACGCAAAAAGATAGAAATATGTCCGCCAAAAAAAAAGGTGGACAACACAGGAACCACATCCATATTTTGCGGTTCATGGACCACAAAACGGGCACGGTGCATGAGATCTTACTATAGGAAAAAGGCATACAGTAAAAAAAAAAAATACTTTAAAGGAGTTGTCCAGCTTTTACTCGGGTTAGGCCTTCAGTAGCTCATCGTGATGATCTGATCTCCCGTTTGGGTGTAGCTCTGTTGCCGGAAGTTGGTGCCAGAATTACACAGGTCTCTCAAATGTGTAGTGGACAGCGCTCGTCAGTGCAGAGCTGCAGTGACGAGCTCCCTCCGCTACAAGGTTGACACAGCTACACCTGAACAAGGTGCAGGGTGTCGGACCCCCGCCTGTCAGCTAGTGATGGCCTATCCTGAGGTTAGGCATTCAGTTAATAAAAGCTGGATAGCCCCTTTATTTTTGAAGCCTACAACGTCCTCCATATGGAAATGTCATACTGCAAATTTATGCTTGTGTATTCCTGCTCTGACCTGGCTTTTCAGCTACTTTTTTCTGACACTGGAAATGTGGCATACGCTTTATAATTTTGGAAATGAAACATGTGGAACACAAGGAAAATGACAATTTGTGCCTCCAGATCCCTTATGACACAGCTGTAGCGTTCACCGCCTCGTACTACAGGAATAGTATGCATGCATTAGAATTACAGTACAGCTGCTGGATTTACCAGGGTATGTGCACACAGTGGATCCACTGCACCATTCAAAACTGACCCTTGGATTTCTGCCACGGCTTTGCATTAACTAGTGCCACAGGACATGTTTATATTTTACCACCATGTGGATATCAAGTGCCATTAAACACAATGGGAGGTAGATTTTAAGTGGATGAGCGCTGTATCCGTTTTTGCAGTCCACAAAACTCTAATACTGGCTGAGAACCTGCTTCTATTTTATTTATTTTTTCTCCTGCACAAACGTCTTCTTGTCCGCAAAATAGGCAAGAATAGGAAATGTTATATATATATATATTATACTGCTCAAAAAAATAAAGGGAACACAAAAATAACACATCCTAGATCTGAATTAATTAAATATTCTTCTGAAATACTTTGTTCTTTACATAGTTGAATGTGCTGACAACAAAATCGCACAAAAAAAAAAAAATGGAAATCAAATTTTTCGACCCATGGAGGTCTGGATTTGGAGTCACACTCAAAATTAAAGTGGAAAAACACACTACAGGCTGATCCAACTTTGATGTAATGTCCTTAAAACAAGTCAAAATGAGGCTCAGTAGTGTGTGTGGCCTCCACGTGCCTGTATGACCTCCCTACAACGCCTGTGCATGCTCCTGATGAGGTGGCGGACGGTCTCCTGAGGGATCTCCTCCCAGACCTGGACTAAAGCATCTGCCAACTCCTGGACAGTCTGTGGTGCAACGTGACGTTGGTGGATAGAGCAAGACATGATGTCCCAGATGTGCTCAATTGGATTCAGGTCTGGGGAATGGACGGGCCAGTCCATAGCATCAATGCCTTCGTCTTGCAGGAACTGCTGACACACTCCAGCCACATGAGGTCTAGCATTGTCTTGCATTAGGAAGAATCCAGGGCCAACCGCAGCAGCATATGGTCTCACAAGGGGTCTGAGGATCTCATCTCGGTGCCTAATGGCAGTCAGGCTACCTCTGGTGAGCACATGGAGGGCTGTGCGGCCCTCCAAAGAAATGCCACCCCACACCATTACTGACCCAATGCCAAACCGGTCATGCTGGAGAATGTTGCAGGCAGCAGAACGTTCTCCACGGCGTCTCCAGACTCTGTCACGTCTGTCACATGTGCTCAGTGTGAACCTGCTTTCATCTGCGAAGAGCACAGGGCGCCAGTGGCGAATTTGCCAATCTTGGTGTTCTCTGGCAAATGCCAAACGTCCTGCACGGTGTTGGGCTGTAAGCACAACCCCCACCTGTGGACGTCGGGCCCTCATATCACCCTCATGGAGTCTGTTTCTGACCGTTTGAGCAGACACATGCACATTTGTGGCCGGCTGGAGGTCATTTTGCAGGGCTCTGGCAGTGCTCCTCCTGTTCCTCCTTGCACAAAGGTGGAGGTAGCGGTCCTGCTGCTGGGGTATTGCCCTCCTACGGCCTCCTCCACGTCTCCTGATGTACTGGCCTGTCTCCTGGTAGCGCCTCCATGCTCTGGACACTACGCTGACAGACACAGCAAACCTTCTTGCCACAGCTCGCATTAATGTGCCATCCTGCATAAGCTGCACTACCTGAGCCACTTGTGTGGGTTGTAGACTCCGTCTCATGCTACCACTAGAGTGAAAGCACCGCCAGCATTCAAAAGTGACCAAAACATCAGCCAGGAAGCATAGGAACGGAGAAGTAATCTGTGGTCACCACCTGCAGAACCACTCCTTTATTGGGGGTGTCTTGCTAATTTCCTATAATTTCCACCTGTTGTCTATCCCATTTGCACAACAGCATGTGAAATTGATTGTCACTCAGTGTTGCTTCCTAAGTGGACAGTTTGATTTCACAGAAGTGTGATTGACTTGGAGTTACATTGTGTTGTTTAAGTGTTCCCTTTATTTTTTTGAGCAGTGTATATATATATATATTATTTTTTTATGCATCTTTTTCGCCCCCATTGAGATGAATGGTCTGCAAAAAATGCTTTATTCACACTACAGGGGAAAGGGATGGTTTTCTTTTAATAGCTGTTTTTATAAGCGTTGCAGCCTCTGGGGCTATTCCCACGGCAGTTTCTTTTTTAAAGACCAATAAGTAATGGACGTCCAAAAATAGGACATGTCCTATTCTTGGCTGTTTTGACAGCCAGATGGACCCCATTGAAAGCAATGGGCCTTTTTTTAAACTGTTAGACAGAATTGCACCAGCCTTATGGCTGTTAAAAAAACAGGCACACTATGAAAAAACAAATACCACAGGTACACAGACTGGAGGCGTGATCATGTGACGTCACGACACTGGGAGCTTCAGGTCCTGCTGCCTCCAGTAAATTTTATTTATTTTTTTCCTTTATCGGCACAGCTGGGATGGGCGGGCATTATATATGTGAGGGCCATTTATAATACTGGGGGCACTGTGGAGTTGGGAGTTTAAAAAAAAAAAACACAATGAAATTCATCAACTTTTAAAGGCTGTGAAAAACTGATGCAAAATGGCAGTTTTCTTTCACTGTCGGGTGAATATTGGCCCCTTGCACACGAACATTTTTATTATTTTTTTTTTCCACTTTATGTTCTGTTTTTTTGCGTTCCCCATACGGAACCATTCTTTTCAATGGGGTCGCACAAAAAAACGGAATGTACTACGCATGCATTCAGTTTCCGTATTTACGTTTTTCTGTTCCGTTCAAAGATAGAACATGTCCTATTATTGTCCGCATAACGGACAAGGATAGTACTGTTCTATCAGGGGCCAGCTGTTCCGTTCGGAATGCACATGGACGTAATCCATATTTTTTGCGGACCCCAAAACACTGAAAAAGCCATACAGTCGCGTGCAATAGGCCTTAGGCTGCATTCGCACAGTGCTGATTTTTCAGGAGCAGTACCCTGTAAAATGTACAAGTTACACTAGGTTCACACAGTGTTCCGGTAGGCTGTTCCGGCATAAATCCTGGCTGTCTGCTGGACAAATTTTTTTGTATGCAGTGGTATTTGTCCGTCCGTCCGAAATCCGACATTTATGCCAGAAAGCGTCTGGATTCCATTATAGTCAATGGAGAACCAGCGGTGATTGGCAGTATCCAGAGATGCCGGATTTCATAATGCAGATGTGAACGTGCCCTTATCACGACAAATAGGGCTGTGGATTTAGAGCGGCACTCTGTCCTAATGGAGCCTCGGATGTGAACCCAGCCTATCACAATTGTGCATCAGCTTGTATCAGTCATTATTTTTCAAATTTTTTTTAATCCTTGAGGTCAAATGAGCGAAGGACTGAAAAAATATAAATTTATTATTCGTTTTTAAGTCAATTTAGATCAATTGTGCAGCACAAAATATGCTAGAAAAACATACAAAACAAATTCCAAAATGTGTATTCAACTAACTTTATTTGTCAAATCTCAAAGAAACAAGGTAGAAAAACCTCCTCGTGGTATAAATCTACACAAGCAGCTGATCAGATTTCAGCATGTAACTGGCTACAAGTCAGAAGAATAGCCGTTCAGCCTTCATTTCCGATTTCATGCTTTGGTCACACAGGAGTTAATTCTTTTCCGGTTCCTGCTACATCATAGCATCTGATGAATTTCGGGAGTAGAAAAAAGAAACCTTTAGCCCAATCAGAAACCGCAGAGAGCAGCAAATGAGGATCCGCCTTGCATCTTGTGTGTGAGAGCGTGTGTGGGTACCAGACGCTCCATCTGCCCTGATCCTGAGCACAGGACCATGTGTGAGATTCATTCTGTGCACAGCTGTGGATGACCCCTGCCAATGACGCCCTCAGAGGTCCCCAGCCCAGCGTCCTAACCTACTGGGGGGAAGGTAGGTTTCTGTATGGATGACAAGCTAATGCTGTGGCCTGTGGAGAAGTGCATTATACTGCTGAGCTGGACTACTTCACAATCATCCTGGGTAATAGAATATATTGAACTGGAGGCCCAAGCTAGATACTTATTAGTACACAGGAGGAATTTAACATATGTACATAAAATTTTATTATTCATGTGAATTATCATTTATGGGGGTCGGTAAGACTCACAGATCAGAAAAATAGGCCAGCTTAATGCAAGACCAAGTGTCGTACATAGCTTTGAGAGATGACACATGACTAGATAATAGTGGGTTAAAAATAAGAAGCTAATGAGCTGGTATGTAATAAATCTAATACTATTGTTCACCAGGAGTCTGTAAATGTATAGTGGTAGCGGATTCCAAAATCTAATGTGTAAGTGTAATCTATGTCTCTAGAAGTTTATGGCCGTTGGTTATACTGTGAAATCCCTCCAGAAGACCACCCTTGCGCTAGAAAAAGTTTTAGTTTTTTTCCCCTGCTCTTCTATATTCTATGTTCTTCGTTAAGGGGTTCCAGGCTCCTGATATTCATGACCTATCCTCAGGATAGGTCATTAATATCTGATTGGTGAGGGTCTTAAACCGGGTCGGACTGGCTCACCTGAGTACCGGATGATCCTCTGGTGCAGTGGTCCTCACCTCCAGTCCTCAGGGCCCACCTACCAGTCATGTTTTCAGTATTGGGCAGCTGATATAATTAGTGCCCATCCATCAGGATTTACCACAGGTGTTCATTCTGTGGGATACTCCTAAATCCTGACAGGCAAGTGGGCCCCGAGGGCTGGAGTTGGGGAACCCTGCTCTGGTGGGCCCAGTCTCTGAAGCCATAGTGGACCCCAAAGGTCCAGGAGAAAAATCCCATTTGGAGTTTGGGGGGGGGAGCTGTCGGACCATCATTGATCCAATATTAATGACCTATCCTGAGGACTTCAATATAAGCAACCTGGAAAACCCCTTTAAGACGACCACTCATTTTATACTACAATTTGGGGTATTTGTCTCAGAGAATTAATTTTATGGAGGCCAGTATGGCACCAGCGGAGAGAGTATTTAGTGTAGGTTCCTGTCCTAAAGAAATCGCCTTGTCTTTGGAGGACACGCTCAAATAATTTAGTACAAAATGTATTTGCCAAGAATTTAACATTTATAACGTAGTATTAGCGTTAGTACATTTTCTATAGTGGGTATGGCATGATTGTATTTACTTTATTATTTGTGTTTGCTGAGTGCTGTTGTGATCATCTTGCAGTGTAAGGGTCCATTCACACGTCCGTATGTGTTTTGCGGATCCGCAAAACACGGACACCGACAATGTGCGTTCCGCACGGATCTGCACTTCCGGGTCCGCAATTCCGTTCCCGAAAAAAAATTAGAACATGTCCTAGCATTTTCTATTAAGTGCCGGCGATGTGTGGTCCGCAAAATGCGGAACGCACATTGCCGGTGTATGTGTTTTGTGGATCCGTAAAACACACACGGATGTGTGAATGGAGCCTAATACACCCTTTAACGGCGGGTTCAGACCTGAGCGTACTGAACGTACGCTCTGTACGCACGATTGTACGGGCGTTTACAATCGCGCGTCGGACAGAAGCGAACGCCCATTGTCGCGCGTTCCCGGAAGTCTATGTACGGGAACGCGCGACACTACGCCCCAAAGAAGCTCCTGAACTTCTTGGGGTGTCGGGCTTTTTACAGCGTAATCGTACGCGCTGTAAAACGCCCAGGTGAAAACCATGCCGATAGGGAGGCATTGGTTTCTCCTTGTTGAGCGTTTTACAGCGCGTAGGAACGCGCTGTAAAACACTCAGGTCTGAACCGGCTGTAAAGCTCGCCAGACGTCTCGGATAACTTCGGCCCACAGCTATTCCTTCTGACTCCCCCATACACATTCTGCTAAACATGATTTTGTTCTGAATGGCGAGAGGAGAGTAAGCTGCTGACAGTCAGACATGTTGAAATCAAGTGTCCCATCCTTCTCTCCCCAGCATTACTGCGGTTGGGAGGAAGTTGAAGGCACTCATACACATTAGATCAGTTATCGGCAACCTCCGGCACTCCAGCTGTTCTAGAACTCTCAGAATCCTGAGAACAGCCGAGTAAGTGAGCATACTGGGGGTTGTAGTTTCACAGCAGCTGGAGTGAAGGTTGCTGATCCCTGCATTAGATGGTTGGCCAGTCCCACTGACATTAAAGTGTATGGCAGCTTTTGTTTTGCTTTAATGCCCCCACAATGGACACCAGTGTTTGCTTTCTTTCGGCAGTAGGTGGTATTATTTACTGGCTTCCTTAATGCTGGACTCCTATGTGGATCTTTGCATGTTCAGATGTGTGATCAAAGCCACCGCTGCCTCTCAGATGGATTCCCACCAGGAGGTGAGTGTTACACGGAATAAAAACATGTCTCATAACTGGTTTCTAGTGGTTCCAACAAGTAAACTACAAACTTACCTAGGGCTGATGCTCGCCTAGCGTTTATGGATCTGCCTTGTACTGATCTGTTAGGCCAAGTTCACACTTCAGTTATTTGGTCAGTTATTTCCATCAGTTATTGAGAGCCAAAACCAGTTGCGAGTCAAAAGCACAGAAGAAGTGCAGATCTTTCCATTTATACTTTATCTCTGTGTAGGCATCACTACTGGTTTTGGCTCTCAATCACTTGTTCATTACATGATGTATTGCAGAAGTATTCTACCCAAAAAGCATTGGTACTAGAGGAGAATATGGTGCTGTACAAAAGCCCTACGTGGTGGCACTATGGCTCTGTGATACGGAGTAATAAGGATTCTGTCCAGTATGCTGAAAGGGCGTAGTTTTGACTAAGTTCAGCCCCTTATAAATATGTGGGAACATCAGAAGTAAAGCCGAAGCATGGTGTGAACAGAGCTATAAGCGCAGCCATCCACATGGACAATGCTGTAGTCCTGGTTACTGCCCCTCCAAAATGTAGAACCAAAGCTATTGTTACACGTGGCCGTAGTGCAGTTTTTTTCTCGTCCTTCCCCCCAAAATAAAGTTATAAATGCTGCAGAACATCTATCCTAGCTTAAAAGCATTCTAAATAATTACAATACCTTCAAAAAGTATTCATACCCCTTAAACTTTTCAACATTTTTTTCACATTACACCCACTAACTAACGTATTTTATTGGGATTTTATGTGATAGACCAACACAAAGTAACAAGTATGTGTGAAGTGAAAATAAAATTATATATGGTTTTCAAAGTTTTTAATAAATAAAAATCAGCCCCCCTGAGTTAATACTTTGTAGGACCACCTTTCACTGCAATTACAGCTGCAAGTTTTTTGGGGTATGTCTCTACTAGCTTTGTACATCTAGAGGCTGAAATTTTTGCCCATTCTTTGTAAAGTAGCTCAAGCTCAGTCAGATTGGATGGAGAGCGTCTGTAAACAGCAATTTTCATGTCTTGTCACAGATTCTCAATGGGATTTAGGTCTGGACTTTGACTGGGCCATTCTAAGACATGAAAATGCTTTGCTCCAAACCATCTCATTGTAGCTCTGGCTGTATGTTTAGGGTCGTTGTCCTGGTGGAAGGTGAACCAACTCCCCAGTCTCAAGTCTTTTGCAGCCTCTACCAGGTTTTCCTCCTGGATCTTCCCATCAACTCTGACCAGCTTCCCTGTCTCTGCTGAAGTAAAGCATCCTCACAGCATGATGCTGTCATCACCATAATTCACAGTGGGGATGGTGTGTTCAGGGTGATGTGGAGTGTTAGTTTTCTGCTACACATAGTTGCCAAAAAGTTCAACTTTGGTATCATCTG
The DNA here is from genome assembly GCF_905171765.1 of Bufo bufo. NCBI lineage: Eukaryota > Metazoa > Chordata > Amphibia > Anura > Bufonidae > Bufo > Bufo bufo. Next base: position 136,410,053 of record NC_053392.1, on the reverse strand, counting down.
ACCAGAGCACCTTCTTCCTCCTGTTTGCTGTGTCCCCTGCATGGCTTGTGGCAAACTGCAAACGGGACTTCTTATGGCTTGCTTTCAAAAATGGCTTTCTTCTTGCCACTCTTCGATAAAGGCCAGATTTGTGGAGGAAATGAACAGACTCTTCCACCTAAGCTGTGAATCTTTGCAGCTCCTCCAGAAAGACCAGGGGACTGCTTCTCTAATTAGAGGTCTCCTTGCCTGGGCTGTCAGTTTAGGTGGACTGCCACGTCTTGGTAGGTTTGCAGTTGTGCCATACTCCCATTTGTGGAAGATGGATTGAACGGTGCTCTGTGAGATGCTCAGAGCTTGGGATATTTTTTAATAACCTAACCCTGCTTTAGACTTCTCCATAACTTTATCCCTGACCTGTCTGGTGTGTTCCTTGGTTTTCATGATGCTGTTTGATCACTAATATTCTCTAACAAACCTCTGAGGCCTTTACAGAACAGCTCTAGTTATACTGAGAATAAATTACACACAGGTGGACTCTATTTACTAATTAGATGACTTCTGAAGATAATTGGCCACACTGGATTTTGTTTAGGGGTTTCAGAGTACAAGGGTCTGAATACAAATTATCAAATATATCATTTTCTTTTCTCTTCACACATGCTTGCTACTTTTGGTTGGTCTAAAAAAATGTTGAAAAGTTCAAGAGGTATGAATACTTTTTCAAGGCACTGTAGATCATTCGTACTTTTGACTTTATCATGGCCTCTAAAAATGTGTCTTCTGGTTCTTGCAGAGAGAAGAGAGGAGGAAACACAACAGTACATATTATGAACTCCTGCAGACTCTTAGTGTATTGCAGTGGATACTGACCTTTTTGCTACTAGGTAAGTATAATGATATTTATTAATATCTACATTTGATTTGATTTGATTCCTTGGTCCATAAAAGTTGTCTTTTAGGGGCTGTGCCGCCATTAAATGTTATTGTAATTTAATTCAGCATGAAAAACTAGTGACTTGTCATTTACTTCCAAAAACACTATAGTTATGAGATATTATCTTTAGTTCATTATAATGGTTCACCCTGGTGTATCTGTATAGTAATGTACACATCTACCTACAGAGGTGGTCGCACATGTTCAGTTCCGTCCTTCCACTTCCAACAGACCTATGTTAGAAGTTATGACAGTTACAGGGAGATTGCTGTAGCAGAAAGAACACGTTCTCCTAAGCTGTGATGGGAAGAGAGCTGCAGCGAGAGAACACACCCCCTAAGCTGTGATATGCTAGAGCTGCAGCACAGAGGACACGCCCTTAAGAAATGACAAATGCCTGAGTTTCCAGCTTGAAAAAAATGAGCAAATGAATGGGGAGATCTCTGGACCTATGGGCTGTACAGGGCTGGTTCTCTCTTTGCTAGAAAGAGATTGTCACGTACTATTTGATATCTTATTGCAGCACGCCAGACCTGCAGGGTATTGCGATGTGAGGTCACGGTTTTGGGCAATCGAGGGTTGCTCACTGTATTGGAGAACCCTGGGCAGGCATGCGGCAGTGAAGGAGAGGTAGACACATTTCCTCTGGGGCACACTCTGTATGTAGGGACCAGGCCTGATGGTGGATGAGGTGCCCTGGATGTTACAGGTATTTTGAGTGCCTGGGGCAAGGTCCCTTTTGGATTCGTGACGCCAGTGCCTGTGACGGTGGCACACCGATTTGTAGTGGGAATAATTGAGGTACACAGATGGTATAGTGAACCAAACGTTTCTTTACTGAACAGTCCAACTCTTTACAGTAAGGTAGTTATACAGTCCTTTGTATTACAGCTTGCAAGCAGGCTTATTCCACAAGATGGCAGGTATAAGTTATGCAAGATACTCAGAGGGTAAATCCACAATGTACTCAGAATCAGGTTGTACCTTTCCTCAGAAATAGCGTACACTGTTCCTTTCTAGAACTCCTGTCTGGTTTCAATCCCAAGGCCCGGATGCCTAAATGGTGGCTTAAATCCTTGGTATATATATATTTCCTCTCGTATTAAATCCTTGCTTTTCTTCCTAAAGCATCTGCCTATCAGGGTTACTTATCTTTGCCTGTATTATGTTGGCTTTATTGCTGCAGGGCTGTGGTTTCTCCCAGGAGGTGACGTCCTGCAACCGGGGTGTCTTCAGAGCTAACTACGGCTCTCTTGATCCGCAGGTAGGCTAGGATCCCTCTACTAGCCTCCTGGTAACAACTAGTAGCCTGGGCTGTCTAGCTGCATGTCAGGAGGAGGCCCTCAGCTTGTCCCTGGCTGGTGCCTTCTAACTTCTGTCTCTGCAGACTCCTGACTCTGAACTCCCACTCCCTGTCTGGGCCTGAATATTTATACTAGAGGCTCACTATCCCCCTCTAGTGTCTGGCATGTCTAACTACACCCAACTAGGCCTGCTATTGCATCATACAGGGGAACATTGCATATAAAAACACATTAGAAAATACATAAAATGCACAATTAAATATAGCATTTCTGTCCCTTGTGAGTAGGAGTAACGCGCACTCCAATTGACCCTTGTGTAGTGCCCACGCCTATCTAGTGGGACACTACATACCACCATGCTATAACGTTGCCCGTCCTCGGCGCAACATGGAGGGGCCCTGCCCAGCTGGATACTGCATCTGTAAAAGAGAGAATAACGCAAAGCAGGAAAATTTCATCTACATTTGCAAGAATACATTATATGCATAAATCAGGCAGTTCCACTGGCTTAGGAAGTGACGGTGAAAAGGGGCGTCGTTCTCTTCTCTCAGGATAGTGTGAGGGAACAGGGGCGCTGACCTGGTGCAGCGTATCAGTGATAACCAGGATAGTCCATAAGTGCAAAACGTCCATAATAGAACAGCAGAAAAATGTAAACAATTTAAAAGTTCTTGGAGGCTCAAGGAACAAATATGAGTCCGTACCCAGGTTTCTTTCTTATTTTGAGTAAGTGTCTTTCATCAGCAAAGCAAGATACAGCAAGGTAGACGATCACAGAGGCTCTCTTACAGTGGAGTCCATCTCTGGGCACATTTCTTTAAAAGAGCAAAAATCTCAGAGGCTCAGGTACTTTTGAGTCTATCACTGGGCACGTTTCCTTAGAATTAGGTTGCACAATAAAATGACAGCACATAAAAAATAGCCCACATTATTCCATTGGCACATATATATAAAAACAAGTGCTGTAATACCCTTAGGCTGGGTTCACACGAGCGTGTCCGGATTAGTTCCGGATGCGTCCCGGTGTGTTGCGGCAAACCCGCGCAAGTAGGAATGCAATTGCAGTCAGTTTTGACTGCGATTGCGTTCCGATGTTCAGTTTTTATCGTGCGTGTGCAATGTGTTTTGCACGCACGTGATAAAAAACCGACTGTGGTACCCAGACCCGAACTTCTTCACAGAAGTTCAGGTTTGGGTTTGGTGTTGTGTAGATGTTATTATTTTCCCTTATAACATGGTTATAAGGGAAAATAATAGCATTCTGAAAACAGAATGCTTAGTAGGTGATCAGTTGAGGGTTAAAAAAAATAAAAAAAATTAACTCACCTTCTCCTGTTGTTCGCGTAGTTCTCCCGGTCTTTAGTTCTTTAAAAGATAAACTATGGGCTAAAGGACCTTTGGTGACGTCAGATCACATGCTCCAATCACATGGTCCATCACCGCGGTGATGGACCATGTGATTGGAGCATGTGATCTTACGTCACCAAAGGTCCTTTAGCCCATAGTTCATCTTTTGAGAAGTAAAGAAGAGACCAGGACTTACGCGAACAAACGGAGAAGGTGAGTTAATTTTATTTTTATTTTTTTAACCCTCAACTGATCACTTACTATGCATTCTGTTTTCAGAATGCTATTATTTTCCCTTATAACCATGTTATAAGGGAAAATAATACAGTGAATAGACTGTCACCTAGCAACCATGCGTGGAAATCGCACAGCATCCGCACTTGCTTGCGGATGCTTGCGATTTTCACGCAACCCCATTCACTTCTATGGGGCCTGCGTTGCGTGAAAAACGCAGAATATAGAGCATGCTACGATTTTCACGCAACGCACAAGTGACGCGTGAAAATCACCGCTCATCTGAACAGCCCCATAGAAATGAATGGGTCAGGATTCAGTGCGGGTGCAATACGTTCACCTACCGCATTGCACCCGGGCGGAATACTCGCCCGTGTGAACGCAGCCTTAATCAACCTGAAAAGGGGGTTAAAGGGTTAAAGGTGCAACATAGAAACAGGCACAACTTGGTGTAATAAGGTAGAAGCAGGCAGGAGGTCCTGTAAACAAGATGGCTTTGCAGCAATTGGTATTTCAGTGGGTGACCACCACCACTGAGCCGTGGGTAACTGGCAGCAGCAACAAAGGACCAAAACAAAGGACTCCTGTCCTGAAAGGGTTAAATCCTCAGCAATAAGGTCCCTTTTTGATGAAAGCAAATAAATCAATGGCCTAGCAGGCCAATTCACAGGGGCGTATCATCATCACCTGGCATTTCGGCGGTGCTCCCTGGCTCTGCTGGCAAATGAGGCCCGTAGTAAGCCTCCACAGGCGGGTGCGCCCACAACACGGTATTAGGGGGCAGCTGCAGCATAAAGGGACCCCTAATAGGTATTGGCCCCATAGGCCTAGGGGTAATGACAGTTGCTGACCGCACCGGTGCAGGGATAACAATCATAGGTTGTGCTGGTCTAGGTACCGCCGCCGCAAGCGGTCCGGTGGGCTCTGGAACAACTGGCTCTGCGCAGCAAGTCACAGTGTGAGAAGGCCTTCTTGGGGGCCTTGACGCAGCTGTGGTAGCAGAAGGTGGCCGGCGGGTAGGGACAGGTACCCTTACCTCTTCCTTCCTCGGTGGCGTCTGGATCCTGGCGGTGGCAATCTTGCGTAACTCCCGCAACTTCTTCTCCAGACGGACGATCTGGTCATCCAGGCTCTCGGTCTCAGGATCGCTGTCCTCCGCTGTCGCCGCCGGCACTTGTTCCATAGAAGGTGCATCCTGCGCAGCCGCTGCAGGCTCAGTTGGCGCATCAGGTCTTTTACCCTTCCGGATATTGTCCAGGGTAACGTGGAGTCTTTTCAGATTCTCCATCTCTTGCATCGTTTTCTCCCGGCGAGACAGCTCGGGGGATGGATAGGGGCATTTCTCCAATACTGTGGGCTGCCAGAAAACATTCGGGCCAATGAAAGAGCCCCGCTCTTGGAATGCGTGATGGGCCGGTTCTGGAGAGCGCGCTGGTTCGCGCTCGCAGCCAGAGTAGTCCTCATCGGCCTCCCAGTCCTCCGGTTCTTTCTTGGGACGGGTCACGGCAGTGGCATATGGGCCTCGCAGGCCCTCGGCAGGGGTGAATTCCACTTCCTCTCCCTCGCGGAGGTTATGCATATATTCGGAGAGGTAACTCCGCTTGACGGATCTCCGATTCACATATAAGTCTCTGCCGGTGGTATAGTCCTGTATGAAACCGTAGCCACGGTTCTTGTCGAAGGCCACAACCAACCCCATTCTCCTTTCCAGGCGGGGTTGGGTGTCAGCGTGGCGCTCGTGAATGGTCTTTGCCAGTTCTTCGTAGAATATCTTTGACTTTGTATTTTTCTTTATGGCGGCCTCCCGGATCTCTGCCATCAACGCCGACCACTTGAACGAGGGCTGGAAGAAGTCCCTCCAGGAGCCATAGTAGTTCTCCGGTTGCGTCCTCAGTGGCGGGCAGGCGGGCTTCTCCGGTCCCGGAGAGTAGGCCGGTGGAGCGTCCTCTGGCTCTACACCAACATCATCCATTTCCAACAAATCAGGCGCAGACATCCCAGAGGAGCAGTCTTCACTCTGCAACATGCTCGATCCTTCTCTGGAGAGCGACAGGGTGGCGCCAATAAGTTCAGACAGATCCTCCCATTGCACTGGGAGGCCGCCCCCCAGGTACTCCAGGATGGGGGAGGCGGAGTCCATTTCTGCAGACATGCAAATGTCCAGACAGGGCGGTGGCGCCGACATTGAGCCTTTCCCGTTTTTTTTTTAGCAAAAAGGCGCCAACTTTTACCGCCAATTCAGGACGAAGATGACGCAGCAGTAAATCAAGCAAGCTAAGCGGCCATCTTTAGCAAAACGCTGTCTATTCACTGACAGCAAGCGGTGGCTTAAACAAGCAGCAAACAGTCCAGAAAACACTATCTTCACACCGCTACTTAGGACAGTTCTTGGGCCCAGCAATTTTCAATAAAACAATTAGGGCTTGTCACTTTAAGGCAATTTTTTCAGCACACAGTTTTATATCCGCAATGGCGCAGGAATGTTCCGTAAATCCTGTTCGTGACGCCAATTTATGCAGCACGCCAGACCTGCAGGGTATAGCGAAGTGAGGTCACGGTTATGGGCAATCGAGGGTTGCTCACTGTATTGGAGAACCCTGGGCAGGCATGCGGCAGTGACGGAGAGGTAGACACAGTTCCTCTGGGGCACACTCTGTATGTAGGGACCAGGCCTGATGGTGGATGAGGTGCCCTGGATGTTACAGGTATTTTGAGTGCCTGGGGCAAGGTCCCTTTTGGATTCGTGACGCCAGTGCCTGTGACGGTGGCACACCGATTTGTAGTGGGAATAATTGAGGTACACAGTGAACCAAACGTTTCTTTACTGAACAGTCCAACTTTATACAGTAAGGTAGTTATACAGTCCTTTGTATTACAGCTTGCAAGCAGGCTTATTCCACAAGATGGCAGGTATAAGTTATGCAAGATACTCAGAGGGTAAATCCACAATGTACTCAGAATCAGGTTGTACCTTTCCTCAGAAATAGCGTACACTGTTCCTTTCTAGAACTCCTGTCTGGTTTCAATCCCAAGGCCCGGATGCCTAAATGGTGGCTTAAATCCTTGGTATATATATATCTTCCTCTCGTATTAAATCCTTGCTTTTCTTCCTAAAGCATCTGCCTATCAGGGTTACTTATCTTTGCCTGTAGTATGTCGGCTTTATTGCTGCAGGGCTGTGGTTTCTCCCAGGAGGTGACGTCCTGCAACCGGGGTGTCTTCAGAGCTAACTACGGCTCTCTTGATCCGCAGGTAGGCTAGGATCCCTCTACTAGCCTCCTGGTAACAACTAGTAGCCTGGGCTGTCTAGCTGCATGTCAGGAGGAGGCCCTCAGCTTGTCCCTGGCTGGTGCCTTCTAACTTCTGTCTCTGCAGACTCCTGACTCTGAACTCCCTCTCCCTGTCTGGGTCTGGATATTTATACTAGGGGCTCCCTATCTCCCTCTAGTGTCTGGGATGTCTAACTACACCCAACTAGGCCTGCTATTGCATCATACAGGGAAACATTGCATATAAAAAGACATTAGAAAATACATAAAATGCACAATTAAATATAGCATTTCTGTCCCTTGTGAGTAGGAGTAACGCGCACTCCAATTGACCCTTCTGTAGTGCCCACGCCTATCTAGTGGGACACTACATTATTTTCAAATTTTACATCAATGACAGCATAACTCACTTAGGTGGATCTGTCACCTAAATATATTGACTTAATTAAGGGCAACATAATATGGGGACAGGACCAGTGTACTACAAATACAGTGCAGTTTGGCTAATGAAGCCCCACAGTGCCTAATGACTTTGTGGTATAATCGAGCGGCCATTGGCAGATGCAGGTGGGTGTGTCTTTGCTACATGCAGCTAGCCATGCCGTCGGGCCATACCCTAGGACTGAATAGAGCGGACTCATAATTATGAGTTCACTTGACGTATGAGGAGAAATGATGAGAGCCACAGGTAATCTTTGTTGTAAGCAGGTTGTCTGATGGAAAGCCCAGCCATACATTCGGTGGGCCGATGTCCAGTGGACTCCCCCGGCTCTTCTCACTGCAGCTGGCCGGGTACATAGTTATCTGATGCTCTCAGCATTAATAAAAATAAAGTCTTCCCCATACAGTATATGTGTCAGGGGCACCCCCCCAGATTACACAAGAGACATGCTGCCAAAAAAATGATGATTTTTAATTCTACATAAAAGATCCAATTGTGAATACTAGTGATGTGTTTACAGACGTACATACAAAAGTTTGTTCCCTATCATTGTCTCATGTAAAGCTGGTGGGGATTTGATTTTATGGCACGTGAAAAGGTAAAGATGTGTCCTTGCCGCATGTTACTCCAGCACACTTTGGACAATGCTCGAAGTATGAAAGGGAAGCCCTATCTAGTGCTGGTTAATACTTCGACAGCCTCCCAATTTATAAAATGAGGGTCTCCTTTCCACCCCACAAAAAAAAAAAAAAAATGGTGGCCTTGGCCTAGGTCAACCATGTCCCTCTGTGGAGATTTACACAGTCTGTGGCCAAGGGAGATTGGGCAAAGTTGTGCTAAGCCTCTGTGTCTACCAAACCTTTGGACAGCAGCATTAGGCTACAGCCACACGGTCAGGATTCCTGATGCAGTCTCTGAAGCCTAAACCAGGAGTAAATTCAAAAAAGAGAAAAAGTTCTATCTGTCCTTTATACTTTCTCTCCTTTTCTGATTCTGAATCAGAACATATTGATGCTTACGATCTACCTTCAAGTATTTTTCCGCATTTAGACATATAGCGAGGTGAAGATATGAAGTGGTATGAAAATAACAACACGGGTGCACGTACTAGACAAAATATTAATAATTAGTCATTTTTTAAGTAACCGATTGCATACAGATCCTGATCCTCCTGTTTTCCCAGAAATGATGACTTTCATACTGTCATGTACAGGCCTTCCTTATGAAAGCTGTGTTTCTCCATTGAGGAATTACTTATTGGTCTAAGCTTGCTGACATAGAATGAGTCATTTCATGCTGGCAACATCACTGAAACAGAGAGTCAAGTATAAATATTTAGACATTGAGAAACAAGGCAGCTCAGGTGCCAGCCTTAACTGGGCAAGGTCTAGTAGTAGATCCAGTAAGGAATTGTGACACCTCGATTTACTACTAGACTGTGTCCTTCTCCTTTTTCTTGTAAATTGTAGGCGCTCGTAGCCCAGGCAGGGTCCTCTCCTCCTCTGTACCAGTCTGTCACACAGTTACCGTAGTTCACACTTATCACATATAGTCATGAAAGCCGTATCTACCTAGTAACCTTTCAATAAGTGTCTACGGGGCTGACAGAAGCAAGAACACGCTGCACTGGTCAGTCCCAAAAACTTTGAATGGAGCTGTACAATCACTCCAATAAAAGTTCTCCTGGCTGAAACCATGCTTCTGTCCGTCCTAGCATGTGACGTGGGTGTGACTGCCAAGGGTTAATTTACTCCAGTCACTCAATCTTGTGCTCAACTTTTACTTAAGTTGAAAACTGAGCATAAATGACACCCCAAGACAGTCCAGGCACCCCAGATACACGCTGCCACCACCTACTGAATTCCGGGCCAATAGGTACCCCAAACACACACTCTCCAGCAGTCAGACAGCAAGACGCCGTTTAAAAGATAATGGATCCATGGAGCATACAGGGACTTTCATTAAAGCAAACACTTTAAAGGGGTTCTCCAGGCTTTTAATATTGATTACCTATCCTCAGGATAGGTCATCAATATCAGATGGTCAGGAGTCCGACACCTGGCACCCCCGCTGACCAGCTGTATGAAAGGAAGGCATGTGCAGTGTGCCAGATGTTGGACCCCCGCTGATCTGATATTGATGACCTATCCTGAGGATATGTCATCAATATTAAAAGCCCAGGGAACCCCTTTAATACAAAAGGTTTCAGCGCTTACAAAAAGATACAAAATAAAAGGACATAAAACAAGCAAAACAGACAGGAAAAACTACTTTACATAGTTGTTCTGATTCCTTGGGGGTAGGAGGAAATTAAAGGCACACACTCAGATCTTGGCTGACCCCCACATGTGTAACACCGTTCATATGGTCAGACTCATGTCTTATAATTTCGGCCCTTGGCTCAGGTTTCAGAGCCGCCCTTCTGGATCACTATTCAAATCCCTCGTCGGTGACTGGGCAGAAGATTAATAAGAGGACAAGTCCCAGGAATATTAATTTGTATGTGGTTTCTTAATTCCTCCCTCTGTATGGGGTAGTGGTGGGGGGATGCTTAGCTGGGATAGACACATGTCCATGTGCCCATTCTTTGTAGCTTGTACCCAGGTGACAAAAGTCACACTTCTCCTTCTCCAAGGGCTTACATTTCTCATTCTGTAATAAAAATTCAGTTCAAAAGGCTTTTACAAATTCACATTTTGCACAAACAGACGCAAGTCAATCCCAAAATTCCCCTGCAGCTAATATATAGAGTTTTAACCTCCTATAGATAAGGCCTATACTACACTATATTTCTGTATTATGCACTCAAAGATAATACAGTGACTGTCTATGAAGGTTTTATTGGCAGAAAATGTAAGATAACGTTTCAACTGTACGGGTCATTGCTCCTTTTATCAGGTCTTTTCAATTAATGACAATTTACTATTTTTTATGCCCTTTTTACACAGGCTGAATATAGGGAACAAACGTTTGTACAAATGATCAATCCCAATAATTGGCCTGTGTAAAGGTGCCACTGATCACCCGATGAACAAGAAAAATCATTATACCTGGGCAGCAGATCATCCTGCAGATCATCCGCAATCTGCTGCCCTGAAACAATGAATCTGTGTGGGGATGAATGATTGCAGTAGTGATCATTCCTCCCCTTTCAGCAGAGGTGATTGCTCCATGTAAATGCAGCTCTCACCTCTAATCATGATCGGGGATGAAAGGTTTGTTAAACTTTTTGGCACAAACCACATCAGAATTAAGGTTCATTTTCCATTGAACATCTGCCCCATTTTTTGTGTTTTCAGGTCCGCTGTGTGCTCTCCTGATCAGCTGGGTTATATACAGCCAACTATGGCCAGTGTTCACCATCTATATCATCTGGATGATCTCTGACTGGAAAACTCCAGCGAGAGGTAAGTAGTAAAATGTGCACCAAGTACAACAGTCGGGCCCCATTCTACGCGCCTTACCCGAATACTGGCTAGAATTCCTTCTATGCTCCATATTCTTGCTCATACACTGGTGGTTACAGAATTAACTCACTTTTCCATAATTTCCATAATCTAATTTTTAAACTGGCAATTTGGGGCTTATGGACTAAAACCATATCATGTGTATAATAACTGTAGTGGTTGGTCAGGATCTGTGACCTTTATTGCCCACGTCACAGACCACTTTCAGTCAGGAAGCTAAGACAACATGGCCAGTACATTGGTTTTTCACATCTGGGTTGAGGGTTCTGTTAGGAGCTAGACTTGGTGGGAAAAAATAGACCACATGCTGCATTATTTTACCTATAGAATGATGGAAACATTGACAGAAACCCAAAGGACCCCATTATAGTCAATGGGATCCATCAGTCACCATTGGTGTCCATCATTTAATGGTTCCAGCACTACAAAGGGACCGAAAAACAGAAATAATAGTGAACAGTCAGAGCAGCCCAATATGCGTTCTTCCCCCTACTTGTTGGCTACCCCGTCATGAAGGACTCGGTATTCTTCAGAGATTATCTATGTCTACATATTAGATGAATTCTAGAGAGAGTTGTATTAATCCAATGTAATATGTAATTTTATTATTCAACCCCTTTATCATATCTGCCTCTTATTAATGGTGTCTATATTTCAGGTGGAAGGAGGTCTCTTTGGATGAGTAAATGGACCGTGTGGAATTATTTTAGAGATTATTTCCCAATAAAGGTGGGTGGGAATATAAGGAGTATAGGGGTGTATATGTTCTGCAGAAACACTTAAAAAAAACTCTAAAAATTTGAATTGTTGTATTGGAGTGTTGATTAGGGAACATGTGGGATGTGGTCACCTAACTACTGTGCTACCTATAGAATACGTCCTACCAGTAGTAAGATGCCCACTGTCAGCAGGAAATTCACCGGTAAACCAGGCACAATGCCTTGTAGGACTAACTCAACTGAATGACTGGCAGTGCCCGTACTGTGGCCCACAATCAGAGGGTCCGCAATATGCGGGCACCAGCAGTGTGCACACTATTTCACAAATGCTGACCCATTCACTTGAATGGGTCCGCAATCCGGAGAGAGCGGTGCAGAATGGAGGCACGGAACCCCACAAAAGCACTACGGAGTGCTTCCGTGGGATTTCTCTCCGCGCCTCTGCACCGCAAAAAATAGAACATGTTCTATTTTTTTTGTAGTGCGGACGGATCACAGGACCCATTCAAGTTGAACGGGTCTGGATCCGTCTGTGGAAGCCGCATGGATGGTGCCCGTGTTTTGAGGACCAGAAAAATTGCAGTCCCCAATGCATGGAATGGCCGGCAAACCTTTGTGTGCATTACCCTAACAGTGGATTTCTTGGTGAAAGATTCTCTGTAAACTTAAACTAATGGGATTGCATGTAAAAGGATGCCCATGAATTTCACGTACACCAGTTAGTCTACTGTCTTCCTCCCAAAGTACCCACCAAGTGTATGATATAGGTTCACAAAGATGCTCGGACCATCTATATAGCAAGATAATAATGTAAAGAGAAAAACAGTGTAATGCAGGTAATGTGGACAGTTAGTCTGAACCTCCTTTGTAATATAACTCTGTTTTTAAAGGGGTTCTCCGGGCATTTCATCTAATTAGTACTTGGTAATAACTTGTGGAAGAACTTTTACATAGTACTTACCCGTCCTTCGCTCTGCTGATGCCGCCGTCTCCACTGACAAAGCTGAACAGGAAAAGAAGAAGCCACATCTGGTTGGAACCCAAGCGGAAGAGCCCCCAGCCTATGACGGCACGGTGGAGACGGCAGCATCAGCGGAGCAAGGGACAGGTAAGTACTATATAAAACATCTTTCTTCCACAGTTGATTGGCAAGTACTAATTAGATGAAATGCCCAGAGGACCCCTTTAAGATCATATTATTCCCTTTCCTCCCACCGAGATAAATTACAAAGGAGGTCTATGTTCAGACTAACCATCCACATTACCTTTATTACGCAGTTTTTCTCTTTACATGATCTTCCTGCTATATAGATGGTCTCAGTAAACAGGTTATAACACAAAATGAAATAGACATTAATTATGGTCTTCTGTGTTCATTTCTAGCTCCATAAAACTGCAGATCTAGACCCGAAACACAACTATATCTTTGCCTACCACCCTCACGGCATCATGAGCATTGGAGCATTCTGTAATTTTGGCACAGATAGTACAGGATTTTCCCACATCTTTCCCAACTTGAAACCACATCTGACCACATTAGCAGGAAATTTTAAGTTGCCTTTATACCGAGATTACCTACTGGCTGCAGGTAAATGTACCGACTGACTACTGTGCTACAAAGTATTGTAAAGAAAATTACAAGAACCTGCTTTCTCCCTCAGTTAGGAATAGGGAATACTAAAGCATGTCATATCTCAGCTTCCTGGACTCTTATCACATAGTGTTATTATGGTTTCTGTACCAGAGATGTACATCCTCTAAGCTGTAATCAGTTTGGCTTGTCGGGGTTGTGGAATCTAAGGAATCTCCCCCCTTCTTCACCCTTAGGGTCCATTCACACGTCCGTAAGTGTTTTTCGGATCCGCAAATTGCGGATCCGCAAAACACAGACACCTGCAATGTGCAATCCGCAATTTGCGGATCGGCACATCACAGACACCATAATAGAAAATGCCTTTTCTGGTCCGCAATTGCGGACAAGAATAGGACATGTTCTATTTTTTTCAGGAACGAAATTGCGGATCCCAAAAAAACGGATCCCGAAAAAACGGATGCGGATCCCGAAAATGCAGATGCGGATCCAGGAAATGTGGATTTGCATCCGTTCCAGCCCCATTGAAAGTGAATGGGTCCGCAAATTGCGGAACGAATGCGGACCCAAATTACGGACGTGTGAATGGACCCTTAAACCTCGTAAAAAGATACAGACTTTCCTGGTTGGATTCCCGGGTCACAGTCCCCAGTACAAGTTACCAGTTGTCGGCAGGAGGGCTAACAGTAAGGTAGTCAGGAATATAGTGAGACATTGTCACCAAGAATGATGAGGTGGAGATGTAATCAGAGGATAGGCCAGGGGTCAAAGCCTGGAGAAGAACAAGACATGGCAGGTGTTCAATTCAACAGGTATGACAAAAAACTAATGCAGAAGACAAAGCCAATGGGCCAGATTTCTCATTACTCTGACAGCTCACTCCACTTTCACATATGGTTAAAGTCAGTTTTAGCCAAGTCAGATTTATGATCGGCCCTTTAAGACTGTAATAAATGTGATTTGACGGTAGCAGTTTATCCGTCAGTAAGCAGCTTTCCAAAAGTCGCACGTCTTTACGAAAAAGTCGCACGTTTTTATGAAAAAGTCGCATGTTCTATTAAAAAGTCTCATAAGAAAAGAATGGTCCTCACTGGAGTGAAATTGCGACTTTTTCATGCGTGTGTACCCATACCACGCAAATTCTTCGATAAACTTCACTCTCTCATGGCAACATTTATATGGGGTAAGAACAGACGTAAATTGGCCGTGAAATCCTTACAGAGGAGCTGGGACGAGGGCGGGGCAGCCCTGCCGGATCTATTCTTGTATTTCCTTGCCGGCCAGTTGCGCTATTTGGTGCCATGGGTGACCCAGGATGTGCTTCCTAACTCAGAATATTACTTGCAGGAATATTTGCATCTCTCCACCCTGTGGCCGGTTTTGGAGGGCCCGTCATCTCTAACAGGTCCACTCGTACTGATTCACAAGCTGGCGCATCAGGTGTGGAGGGCTGCAAAGATGCAGCAATACAGTGACTTACCAGATGATATACAACTATGGAACAACCCATTATTTCCACATTTGTTACACTGTGAAGGAGAGAGGATATGGAGAGGGTACGGTGTTTGCTATTTGAAAGATCTTTATGAGAATGGCATTCTGTTCTCTTTTACTCAGTTACAGACCAAAGCGGGTGTCTTAAGGCCACACTTCTTTAGGTATTTGCAGTTGAGACACGCCCTTCAGGCCCAGATTAGAGACCTTAAAAGACAAGTATCTCAATATCCGCTCATTGGGGTCTTCAGAACACAAGGACCGAGGGGACTGATATCCGCCTTATATACACATCTGCTCAACCTTAAAATTTCAGCTTCTCCACTGAGTGCAGAATGTAAATGGAGAGGGAATATACCCACATTGACAGATGGTGAGTGGAGTGAGGCCCTTGAAGCTCTGATAACTGTATCCCCGTCCCTTACTAACAGATTGATTCAGTTATTTATTCTGCATAGGTGTTACCTCACCCCTACTAGGCTATATAAAATGGGTAGAAGATCACACACCGGATGCCATAGATGTGCTCAGTTGGGCGCGGATTTTTGGCACCTGATGTGGGACTGTAGTTACATTCAATCATTCTGGAGGGGGGTAGTGGAGCTCATTTCTTCCCTGATCCCAGATACTTTGGCGGTTTGCCCGAAGATTTGCGTCTTGGGAATTTTAGACGAGGATTCGAGACCACGCTACACACTCACCTTCATTAGGGAGGCCCTGTTTTTAGCCAGGAAAGCTATTGCTCTTAGGTGGATGGCGGACAGGCCACCCACGATCACTCAATGGAAGACCCTTGTTAATAAAATAATTCCCTTTGAGAAGATTATGTATTCCCGTAGAGGATGCTCACAGAAGCACCAAAAGATATGGGGACCCTGGTGCGACTCTCCTCTGACTGCCACGGCAGATCATCTGCACTCTATAACCTAATTGTCTCATCACGTTCTGTTACCTGCTGCGGCTATCCGGATCAATGTTCACTGTAGAGAATTAACCATGTGTCATCGTTTTTGGTATGGATGCTTACTGCTAAGTGCACTACTGATACGTCTTGACCATCAATGACTTAAATAGGACAACCTTTATTGCTGTATTACACCTAGGCATTGTGATGTGTAATTGATTGTACTTGAATGCGACTGTTTTATTGCATTTCTTGCTTGTTACTTTTCAATAAAGCGAGTTTAAATTGCGACTTTTTTGCGACTTTTTAAATAGTCCCAATAGTAAATCTGTCTAGAGATTAATTTACATAAGAAAACACGCCCACTTTCAGAAAACTGGCGAGCATAGTGCAGAGCAGAAAAAAGTCGCAAATTTGTGCGCAGTTTAGCGTTTGGGACTTTTTTTGGGACTTTTTCACTCCATTATTCTGACCTGAGCTAATGATAAATCTGGCCCACTGTCTTCAGGGTCAGTATTAGAGTAGCAATCAGCAACAAGAGCCAGGCATGGATGTATCTCAGACTGCAGACAGAGGTAGAATCAATTTCCCCTTTAAATAGACTGCCTGCCATTGTCAGTGTAAAGCGCCAACTGCCACAGCAACCTAACACTCCAGCAACAAAGCGCCAAATGTATTCAGGGCATGGACACCTTTCCAAAAAGGCTCTGTCACACCCCTTATGGATGTATGGGTGCCATGGCTGTATTAAAGGAAGCGGCATCCTGTCCTCACATACAGTTAGAGCTCATGGAGGGCTGCTTTCCAGGAGAAAGTGTGTGCATCCATTTTCTCACAATTTGTCCATTTAGCATCCATTACTGCTGTTAAAAATAAATAAATTTCATAGGCTTTCTTTTAACATCCCAACCCATGCAGTGCCCTAGGTATACATAATGCCCCCCCCCCCCCCCCCATAGTGCTCCCTGGACATCAAATGGCCCTCATAGTGCCCCCAATATACATAATGTACCCAGTAGTGCCTCCAAGTATAAATAATTCACCCCATAGTGTTCCCCTTTATAAATAATTCACCCCATAGTGTTCCCCTGTATAAATAAGGCACTCCATAATGCTCTCCAGTATATATAATGCCCCCTCTCAGCCCCTCTCGCTACTTTAATCTGGTGCTACTAACATATGTAAAGCTGGAATGAGAATAGTCCCAAAAGAGAAAATGAGAAGGAGAAACTATAACCTGAGAGGACAAAATAGAAGAGAGCACCGAATCCTCCATGGAAGGTCAATGAGAATGAAAAGTTGTTCCTGTTGTGGAGGAAGGATCATATCTTTTAGGGCTCGTCTACCTATTGTTTATTGCCAACTCCTGACTCCTTGGTTTCCTGACCTGGCAGCTTCAAGGAAAATTCTCTTGTCTCCTTATGAAATATGGTATTACATTTACATGCACTGATTGGTTTATGGCAAAAGCGATATTGTTAAAGGGATTCTGTCACCAGGTTTCACCCCTGTCAGCTAAACATATGCTGATGTTCAGGGCCTCATCAGGATTCCTAATGTGGGCTTCTAAATGTGATCCGTAGCCTTATTTTGCAAAAAAAACAGGTTTTACTAACCTGTCACTCAAAGAAATAAGGTGCCCAAGGGGATGTCAAGGGATGCAAGGTGCTGGCCGCACCCACCGCCGTTCGTGCCCAGCGCTGCCTTTCCAGACTTCTGCACCGCCTCCTAATCCTCTGTGCCGCCTCTCGCTCTCCCTCCATCCCCCCTCCTCCCTCCACCCACCCCCCTGCCCCCTCCCTCCTCCTGCTGTAAGATCTTGCGCGTGCGCACAGGGCTCTGCCTGATGCGCCCGTGCAGACTTCTCGATTTGGCTTCTTAAAGCGAAGTGCGCATGTGCCGGCACTTCGCTCAACCCAGGTATGACCTGCACTCTGGCGCCAGTCTCTCAGAGCCCTGTGCGCACGCGCAATATCTTACAGCAGGAGGAGGGGGGAGGGAGGGAAGCGAGAGGAGGCACAGAGGATTAGGAGGCGGTGCTGAAGTCTGGAAAGGCGGTGCTGGGCACGAACGGCGGTGGGTGCGGCCGGCACCTTGCATTCCTTGACATCCCCTTGGCACCTTATTTCTTTGAGTGACAGGTTAGTAAAACCAGTTTTTTAGCAAAATAAGGCTACGGATCACATTTAGAAGCCCACATTAGGAATCCTGATGAGGCCCTGAACATCAGCATATGTTTAGCTGACAGGGGTGATACCTGGTGACAGAATCCCTTTAAATGCTCATTTTATTGAATATAGGAAAGTATATGTTGAATGTGCTTTGTATAATGTCCCCTTAGATGGCACAAGTGACCTATTTCTATCAAATTAACCTTGCTTTATTTCTGATGGGGCGAACATTGTTCGTTGCCTACTGGTATGTATTGTTATGACCTGATATGTTGACTTTGATGACAGGGATGTGCTCAGTGGCCCACTCCTCCATAGACTACCTACTCTCCAGCCAACGTCCTGGTAATGCAGTAGTGATCGTCATAGGCGGAGCAGCTGAGGCATTAAACTGCGCCAGGAATAAACACATACTAACCTTAAAAAGGAGAAAAGGCTTTATCAGGAAGGCCCTCACTAACGGGTAAGTGACCACTTTCAAAGCCAAACTTGTAATCTTTCCATTCCAGTGTAAACATTAATGCCGGGGGGAACCGATTGACCCTTGCTACATTAGCTACTCATACTACTAGGCTTGTGTCCTTGAAAAATAAGTGTGGACGCTAATCTGTGAGTAGATAAATATCCAGCTGTATTACTGTATATCAAGATTAGACCAGTGAAAGACATACAGGCCTGTAATAATTTTCAGTATAGGCATACCGCATCTCTCCTTAGCTCAGCACCTGACTGAACATTAAAGGGGTTGTCCAGGCTTTTAATATTGATGACCTATCCTCAGGATCATCATCTGATCAGTGGGGATCCGACATCTGGCACCCCCACAGCACGCGCAGTGTGCATGAGCCGTCTCCTGTCTCTCTTCCTGCTTGCCATAGACATAGCAGCAACAAACAGAAAGAGAGACAGGAGACGGTAAACGTGCATGGCACATGCCTTCTCTTCATACAGCTGATCAGCAGGGGTGCTGGGTGTCGGACCTCCGGCGATCTGATATTGATGATCCTGAGGATAGGTCATCAATATTAAAAGCCTAGAAAACCCTTTCAAGGTCTGTACAGATCTCCAGACTTGGCCGCCAGTGAACCAAGGATCACCCGTTTCATCCAGATCTATGTGCCTAACCTTTCCTAGGATGATCCAACTGTGTACATTAAAGGGCATCTGTCAGCAGATTTGTACCTATGGCTGACCTGTTACATGTGTGCTTCACAGCTGAAGGCATCTGTGTTGGTCCCGTGTTCATATGTGCCCACATTACTGAGAAAAATGATGTTTTAATATATGCAAACGAGCCTCTACGAGCAACAGGGGTGTTGCCTTTACACCTAGAGGCTCTGCTCTTTATGCAACTGCTGGGCCCTCTCACCTTTGATTGACAGGTCCAGGTGTGATGATCTTTTTACTGCCTGGCCCAGTCAATCAAAGTGCCACAGGGGGCCGTGGCAGTTCCACAGAGGGCTGAGTGATGGGAGGTGCCCTTTAATGAGAGTTGGTGGTGATATCGCCACCTTTATGTATAGAGCTACCTACAACCTTATAAACACTGTCCTTTCATTTCTGATGTTTGTACATATTGTTTGTATGATGTTAACAGATTAGTGGCAGTAAACTGCAGATTAGGCTAGGTTCACATCGGCGTCTGAAACACCAGTATTTTGTTCCGGCACAGGAACAGACTACTGGAATTGCCGGATCTAGCACATGCCTGACACTGCCGGCGCCCAAGGGATACCATTTACTATAATGGGACCACTGCAGCTGTATTTTGCCCGGCAGAATGCCAATATACATGCCGGGGAACCTGGTGGAACAGATTACTGTAATTTCAAGCAATATGAACGTAGTCTTAATGTTTTTTTTTAACAGAGACATCCTTTCTTGATAAGTTGGTAAGGCTGAAGTTCAGCCTGCATTTGTGGGAGGGGCTTGAGCCTTTATAAACCCCTCTTCCCTCACTTAGTAGGCGTTCCGGTTCATGGATTTTGCACTTGTGTTTACTACGTGTGTCTCCTTGTTCCTCCGGCCGCCTTGCGCAGAGTTCTTCTCTTCTAGTGGGTAAGTATGAGGCACTTTCGCGGAGCAGAGGACAGCGGCAGTCCGGCTCCTTACCGCCGCTTCATTCAGCGGGTGCGTTCCAGCGTGGAACGCACACGCTTCCTGGTTCTGGTCACCGCCCGTCTCCCTGCCTTTCTGGCGGCTCGGAGCGCACCTAGGAGCCAGCACGGCTCTCTTCATACTCGGGGGGGGGGGGGGGGGGGGGGGGGGGGGGCCTGGTTGGCCGGCTCGCTCCTTCGGCCGAGGACGGCGCACGGAGGCGTGCGTTCCAGGGTGGAACGCACTCGCCTTCCGGCACAGGCATTGCTGTCACTCACCCCCTGGCCGGGCTCCTTGGCTGCTATGTCGGCTTGCGTTCCACGTGGAGCGCAGGCTCACAGGCAGATAGGCCTGATAGGAAAGGATAGGATAGGACAGCGGCTGTCCGGCTCCTTACCGCCGCTTCATTCAGCGGGTGCGTTCCAGCGTGGAACGCACGCGCTTCCTGGTTCCGGTCACCGCCCGTTCCCCTGCCTTCCGGCGGCTGGCGGCTCGGCGGTGGGGGACGCACCTTGGAGTTGGCTCGGCTTTTTCCATCCTAGGGGGGGGGGGGGTTCGTGGGGGAGGCTGGTTGGCCGGCTCGCTCCTTCTGCCAAGAGGACGTCGCACGGAGGCGTGCGTTCCAGGGTGGAAAGCACTCGCCTTCCGGCACAGGCATTGCTGTCACTCACCCCCTGGCCGGGCTCCTTGGCTGCTATGTCGGCTTGCGTTCCACGTGGAGCGCAGGCTCACAGGCAGCCAGGCCTGATAGGAAAGGGGGGAGAATAACTGGCACTTGTCGGGCTTCTCACCGCATGCTGGCCCTCATGTTATCATTCCACATAGGTCTTCATACCACCCATGGGTCCCTGTACAGTCCTTCGCTCGGACCACGCAAGCTGGTAGCCAGTCTGCTAGCAAACACCCAGGCATGAGGGTTTAGGATCTCCAGGTCGCTGCGCGGTCCTGGCCCTGCTTGGGGTGGGCCCCTGGGCACGAGTCTCCCAGTCCGACCATCCCTGTCGTGGTAAAAAAAAAACAAAAAAAAACCCATAGGCAAAACAAAACCCGCAATAATAAAAAAAAAAAAGACCCGCAATATCAGTAAAAAAAAAAAAAAAACATAGGCAAAACAAAACCCGCAATAATTAAAAGAAAAAAAAAAACAAAACGCAATATCAGTAAAAAAGCAACAAAAAAAAAACAAAAAAACATGGAAGTACAAAACCCACAATATCAATAAAAAAAAAAAAAAAAAAAAAAAAAACAGGGGCACCGCATTGGGGTGCACCATCTGTAACCTAGCAGGGTGGGTTTCCTGCGCAGGAATCGCTCGACTTCCCTCGCGCTTTCTGGCACCTGGTCATGCCCAGGATTGTCTCGTCTTCCTGGTTCGCCCAGGCCACTGTTGTCGTCATGTCATAGCCGCTTATTTTGTCTCCAGGGCACTGTCGGTGGTCTTGTCACGGTTCTGGTTTTGTCACATTGTCTCCCCTGGTTCGCCCAGGGCACGGTACATTCCTGGTACGCCCAGGTCTTCATGTTTCCTCTCTAACACATGGGTTTCACGCACCTGTCCTTTGTCTTATCCGAGTCTTTCTAAGGGGCCATCCTTCAGCTGTTCCCCCGGTCGTTCTTTGCTTTCCATGGCTCCAAGGTTACCATGTCAGTCTGCCGCCCTCCGCGGGCCGCTGCTACGCGCAGCTTCTATCTCTGGCTACGCGCCTTCTCTTCTGTCAACCGCCTGGTACGCTCTCTCTCAAGTATCCGGTCCGATGCGCTCAGATGGTTACTTGACCTAGGGGTGCGCCCCATCCTGGCTAGTTCGCCTGGTTCCAACAGGTTTGAGGTCACCCGTTTCCTGTGCACTTTCAAATTTTCGCCTGTTACTTTATTTACAGGGGTTTTTCCTATTTTTCCGTTCCAATCGGTCCTATTCAGGTAAGTTCGCACTGACTCCGCCAGGGTCCCGGTCAGATCATGTTCACGCTTTTAATTGTCCCTTCATCTGTCCGGCTAGGTCAGGTTCTACTGAGCCATCCTACGGGTTCTTATTCCGGTATGTGTTTCTCTATCGTGCACCAATTCAAATACCATTCCGTCATCACCCTCTCGGTTTTTTTTTCCTCTTTATTTGTCATGCCTTGTGTTTTCTAGCAGCACTGCCATGTCTCGTGCTTCGGATATGGAGGACGGCCTGTCCGTCTCCGGCTCGATCATATCAGGCCAGGCGGGTCCATCATCCCTTCGGAGCTGGACCATACCAAAGCTATTGGCTGAGCTGAACCGAAGAGGCATTCCGCACCCGGCCACCGCAAGGAAGGCAGAGCTGTACAAGCTGCTCATGACCAGCCCCAGCACTTCGGCAGTGCAGCAGGAGGTGTCATCTATCCAGTTGTCACTGGTGCAGCTACAGTCGACCCTAAACTCCTTGGTCGACTCGGTAGCAGACGTTCGGGCAAGGGTTTCAGAGCTGGAATCCCGGCCACCCATGGCACCCCCGTCACCCGTCCCGCTGATGGCACCATCTACATCGGGTTGGCTGGCTACAGGTACACCAAGGCCCATTCCCCAAGTGTCCCCCTCTCACTTCATTCCCGACAACCTCAAAAGAGACATTCTGGCAGGGAAAGATGTCAACCTGGTGTCAATCCTCATTGCTGCTCAAGACGTACCCGAGAACAGGGTCATCAACTGTGGCGATGTGTCGGTGGTCCTCCGGGCCAAGGACTCGCGGCTTAACTGCAAGTTGCCAATCCCTGAGTTTGTCTTGGCTTTCAGCCTCTTCAGAGACATCTGCACCGCACAGCCGGAGAGGAGAGAAGAGCTGGACAGCTATTTGTACCTGGTCACTGACCTGGGGCACAAGTATGGTGGGTCGGCCTTCTACAACTACCATTGTTCCTTTTCAGCTAAGGCGGCGGCAGCGTCGGCGCAATTCCAGTATGTCACCAGCTGGTCTTTGATTGACACAGAGCTCTTCTGTCGTCACTTCGCTGGCCTCAGGGCACTCAACTGTGCGACGTGTCAGTCAATCTTCCACTCTTCTGAATGGTGCCCAAATAGCGCCCACCCGTCTCAGGACAGGGCCCTCCCGGGCACCTCCGGGTCTTTTCCGTCTAATCCCTCCACTGACAAACTGGGCAGACCCATTGTCTACTTGGGAAAAAGGCAGGTCTGCAACAATTTCAACTCAGGGGGGTGCTCTTATGCCAGCTGCAGATCCCTCTACGTGTGCTCCCTGTGCTTCAGGGCCCATCCACGGTCTGCCTGCCCCAAAAAGTCTGCTAAAGGGTCCTGACTAGCCGACATTAACGTGGACCTCTTGGCGGCGCTCCTTCAGGTTCACCATGATCAGGACTTTGTGGCGTTCCTGTTGGCGGGCTTCCGCCAGGGGTTCCACACAGGGCTCATCACGCTGCCACAGGTTCCCTGGGAAGGCAGGAATCTGCTGTCGGCCACCCTGGACCCTCCAGCAACTAGCGAGTTGCTCCAGTCGGAAGTGGTTAAAGGGTTTCTCATAGGCCCTTTCCCGCGCATCCCGTTTTCTTCATGGCGAATCAACCCCATCGGCTTAGTTTCAAAGAAAAATACCAATAAAAAAAGGTTGATTTATGACCTGTCCGCCCCTCATGTTTCCGGAATCCCTAGCCTTAATTCCCTGATTCCCTCGGAGGAATTTGCCATGCGTTACTCCTCAGTGGACGACGCAATTCAGGCCATCCTGTTGCATGGTAAGGGCGCTTGGTTGGCAAAGGTGGACATCGCCGATGCGTTTAAGCTCCTTCCCATCCAACCTCAGTTGTGGCAGTTCTACGGCATTGAGTGGGCCGGCCAGTATTTTTTGGCCAACAGACTCACGTTTGGATCCAAGAGTAGCCCCTGGTTATTCGACCAACTGGCCAAGGCGCTACATTGGATCTTGGTCCATCACGGGGGCCTCCGGTCAGTCATCCACTACCTCGATGACTTTCTAGTCGTGGAGGACCCGCAGGGCGGGTCTGGCATTCTCACGGTCCTCCTGGAGATGTTCGCCAGTCTGGCTGTTCCGGTCGCGGAGTCAAAGACTGAGGGTCCCGCCACGAGGGTCTTGTTCCTGGGCATCATCCTGGATTCGGTTCTATTGCAGGCCAGCCTCCCGGAAGAGAGACTCGCTCAGTGTCGGGAGGTCATTTCCCAGGCGGCTTCCACGGGGTGCCTCACTAGAGTCGAGTTGCAATCTCTTCTGGGGCGGCTCAATTTTGCCTCTAGGATCATACCCCAGGGGAGGACTTTCGTGTCAAGGCTGCTCCAGCTTCTTCCCTCAGCACCCGAGCAGGACAGCGTCATCCGGTTGGACGGCCAGGCCATGGCAGACCTGGCCATGTGGGAATTGTTCCTGTCCCGATGGAACGGCTTCTCCTTTTTGTGTCTCCTTGGTCTCGCTCCTGCCCGACAATTTTTTCGGACGCTGCTACATCCTGCGGCTACGCGGCTATTTGGGGTCCCCGTTGGCTAGCGGACCGTTGGCCCACTTCTATCCTAGAGGAGGCCAAGTCCATCCGCACCTCCTCCCTGTTGGAGTTGTACCCCATCGTTGCAGCAGCCCAGGCATGGGGTCACCTCTGGGCTAACTTGCCAGTGATGTTATTGACAGACAACCAGGCCTTGGTCGACATCTTAGCAAAGGGCAGGGCCAAGTCCCCCAAAATCATGGCACTATTGCGCCAGCTGGTTTGGCTGGCCCTGTCACACAACTTTCACGTGCATTGTAGCCACATTCCGGGTCAGCAAAATTTTCAGGTCATGCCAGAGGCCGAGCCGCTCAGATATCCCACCACGGCTTTCAGTTCCCTGACAATGGACTAGGCATGCTCGTCTCTTCGGCAAGAGACCTGGCGCAGCAGTCCCTCGCCCCCAGTACGGCCAGGAACTATCTTTCAGGCCTGAGAACCTTCCAGGAGTTTTCGCGTCTGCACCCGCAAGGTGGCCTGGCGGACATTCCTTTCATCATGGCCTTCATTGCCCATTGTCACCACCAGTTACACCTCTCCTACAATACCATTAAGTTGTACCTGGCGGGCGTCCAACACCACACCATGCTCCGCAACCCAGGGGGCGGGTCCATTTTTTCTGCGCACGCGATTAAGGCTACCTTGCGAGGGGTCCAGAAGGGTAGGCCCAATCCCCTGTCCCGCAGACAGGGCGTCACTGGGGAGATGTTCCGGAGATTGTCTTCAGCCCTGGATGGGGCTCCTTTTTGGCCCTTCTCCAGCTTGGTCTTTAAAGCTGCCATGTATTTGGGCTTTTACGGCTTTCTTAGGCCAGGCGATTTCACTTGCAGTACGGCAGGGCGGTGCAGTCTGCACAGAGAACAGCTGGTGCGGAATCTAGACCATTACACGCTAAAGTTAATTTCCACCAAGACTAGTCAAACAGGCCCCCCGGTGGAGGTTCAGTTTTTCCCGACTGATAATAAATGGTGCCTTACAGGTGTTTGGCCAGCTCATGCTCGCCCTCCAGGATGCTCCACCTCACAGCCCTCTACTACCACATCTCGATGGCGCTCTCACCACGGCGCAGTTCATCAGCCACATCCGCACGGTTGCTGCTGGCTTGGGGTTTGACCCTGGCGCTATATCCGGCAATTCCTTCTGCATTGGAGCGGCTTCCGCGGCTTCCCGGCATGGGGTCCCCGCCCATGTCATCCGAAAGATGGGCAGGTGGCGTTCGTCTTGCTTCACCAGATACATACCTAACCCACAGGTGGAGATTTTGCAGGCGTTTCGGTCATTGGTATTATAAGGTAATAAAGTCTTGTACCTTAACTATGTTGATTTCCTTTTTGCCCCCTTTTAGGCTGCTCTCGTACCCGGCTCCAGGCACACACCAGCCGGTTTAGGTTCTAGGCAGGCGCGCTGCCCAAGTTCGTATTTTAGCCACGACCACAAGTTGGTAAGGCTGAAGTTCAGCCTGCATTTGTGGGAGGGGCTTGAGCCTTTATAAACCCCTCTTCCCTCACCTTAGTAGGCGTTCCGGTTCATGGACCCACCCACCCATTCCCTTCATTCCAAGGGTCCTCCTTAGGGCAGCCCCCTTTTAGGCTGCTCTCGTACCCGGCTCCAGGCACACACCAACCGGTTTAGGTTCTAGGCAGGTGCGCTGCCCAGGGCCGGCCTTTGGGGTGTGCGGGCTGTGCGGCCGCACAGGGCGCCATAGTAACAGGGGCACTGGGCGGCCGACAGCTCGCAATGTAATCTGCGGCAGGCGAGACTGTACTTGTGTTCTCCTTCAGGGCGCCCCCTCCATCTCCCCCTCCCCTGTCTGACCTGCCTGCTGCCCCCACCACTGCCAATAAGAAGAGAGACAGGAGGAGGAGGGGAGGGGCTGTGGCCACTGCGCCACCAATGAAGAAAACTGACCTGAAATACAAATACAGGAGGCGGGTGCCGGAATCAAATAGCCGGCACCCGATCTCTGTGACAGGGAGCTGCGATCAGCTGCAGTTGAGTTAACCCTTTAGGTGCGGTACCTGAGGGGTTAACTGCCGCTGATCGCAGCTCCCTGTCACAGAGGTCGGGTGCCAGCTGATTGATTCCGGCACCCGCCTCCTGTATTTGTATAAGAAACGTTGGTGGCACAGTGCGCCTCCCCCCCCCCCCAAACACCCCAGTATAAGAAACATAATTGGTGGCACAGTGCGCCCCCCCCCAGTATAAGAAACATTGGTGGCTCAGTGGGCAGTGCCAATGAGGGTTAAAAAAAAAATAAAAAAAAATTAACTCACCTCCTCCAGTTGATCGCGTAGCTGCCGGTCTTTCTT
Source organism: Bufo bufo (assembly GCF_905171765.1). Classification (NCBI taxonomy): domain Eukaryota; kingdom Metazoa; phylum Chordata; class Amphibia; order Anura; family Bufonidae; genus Bufo; species Bufo bufo. Next base: position 136,383,317 of record NC_053392.1, on the reverse strand, counting down.
CAGGACCTGTGGTGACGTCACTGAGCTCATCACATGACCCATTAACATGGTGATGGATCATGTGATGTATCATGTGATGAGCACAGTGATGTCACCACAGGTCCTTTGACAGGTCATAAAGAAAGAACAGAAGACGATCAATTGGAGGAGGTGAGTTAATTATTTTTTTATTTTTTAACCCTCATTGGCACTGCCCACTGCGCCACCAATGTTTATTATATTGAGGGGGGGCGCACTGTTTATTATACTGGGGTGTTGGGGGGGGGCGCACTGTGCCACCAATGTTTATTATATTGGGGGGGGCGCACTGCGCACAACGATGGGTTAGGGAAATTTCACAGCAGAGTGTGCATGCGCTGGGAGCCTCGCCGGCGGTTAGGGTAGGGAAAAATTATGGGCCAGTGCACAGGTGCGGTGATCGGATGGATGTTCTCAGCAGGACACCGGCCGACACTGCGCATGCACTGGGAGCCTCACCAGCGGTTAGGGTAGGGAAAAAGCACTGGCCCGTACGTAATTTTTCTCTTCCCTAACCGCTGGTGAGGCTCCCGGTGCATGCGCAGTGTCGGCCGGTGTTCAGCTGAGAACATCCATCCGATCACTGCGCCTGCGCACTGGCCCATAGTTTTTCCCTACCCTAACCGCCGGCGAGACTCCTGGCGCATGCGCACTCTGCTGTGAAACTTCCCTAACCTGTCGTTGTGCGCCTGCGCTGCGCTGCACACCTCCTCACGTCATGTCTGGTGCGACCGGAAGTGACGAGGGTAGGGAAATCTCACGAAGTAGGGAAGTATAACATTACACCGGCCTTTGGGGTGTGCGGGCTGGTAACTACTTGGTTGGATAGTCAGCCAGCCTATGCCATGATGCCAGCAACAAGCAGTGTTTTTTTTTTGGGGGGGGGGGCGCCACAAGGTTAGCTCGCACAGGGCGCCTGGACACCTAAGGCCGGCCCTGGCGCTGCCCAAGTTCGTATTTTAGCCACGACCACAAATAAGACATTTTTAAATGTAGTGTGCAAATGCAAAACATGGAAAAAAGTACAAAAATACTTTACTTTTCTGAACTTCAGCTGGCCAGATTGCAGTCCCTGTTAGCCATAATGCAGACCACTTCCTTTTGTCTCACTGGCGTAATGAAGGGGGCTGTTTGTTTTGCTCAGTTCATCAGCCCCCTTGTTCATCACGGCTGATGCAGATTTTATTTAGGAAGGGTGGGCCACTGAGCATATGCCATTTTTTCTTTATTTAGCATTTGCACACCACAGAAAATGATTACATGACATCAGAAAACCACTTTAGGGAGTTGTCTACTTTGGAGAATTCCTTTCGAGTTGAAAGGGCTCAACAACAGTATGGTGATCAAAGAATGACCCACTTATGGAACCCATAGTGTTCAGCTGTAATCTGTGGAGGAACCTAGAGACAGTGACAGTACAGCTATATCAGAAGCAGCAGCCAGCCATACAGTTCACCTGCAGGGGACATTCAGATGACCTTTAATAAATGGATGACTAGATTCTGCCAGAGCAGGTAAGATAGTGGCTCTGGCCTAGGGCTCATGCAGCAAGACCGCAATACACGGGCACCGGCAATGTGCACCCCGCACTTGAATGGGTCCGTAATCCGGGAGATGCGGTGCGGAACTGAGGCACGGATTGGAAGCCCACGGAAGCACTACGGAGTACTTCCATGGCTTTTCTGTCCGTGCCTCTGCACCGCAAAAAAGTAGTGCATGCACTACTTTTTTGCGGTGCGGACCGTCGGATGCGGATCGCACACCCCATTCAAGTGAATAAGTCGGCGATCCGCATGCGGTGGCCCCACGGTCGGGCACCATGCACAATTTGCAGTCCGCAGCATGGGCCCTTCCAGCACACGGTCGTGTGCATGAGCCCTTAGGCCTCTTGCACTCGACCGTATAGCTTTTTCAGTATTTTGCAGTCCGCAAAAACCGGATCCGCAAAAAATATGGATGACGTCCATGTGCATTCAGTTTTCTGCGGAACGGAACAGCTGGTCCCTGATAGAACAGTACTATCCTTGTCCGTTATGAGGACAATAATAGGACATGTTCTATCTTTGAACGAAACAGAAAAACAAAAATATGGAAACAAAAGGCATACGGAGTACCTTCAGTTTTTTTTGCGGATCCATTGAAATGAATGGTTCCGTATACTGAACGCAAAAAAACAGAACGGAAACGGAAAAAAAAGTTTGTGTGTAAGAGGCCTTATAGAGAGGAGTCTCATGTAGGAGTATATGGACAAGGAATGTGGAAGAGCAGCGGCATGTCCTCTATGTGAAATTACTAGTTGACTAGTTCTTCAGGCTATTGCATCCTACAAATATTACAATTATCAAGGAATACAATTCGAATTAGGACACTAAAACGATTTGCCAAATTTTTGTTATACATACTATATAAACTATGTAAAAAAGTTATCACTCAGTTTTCTCAAGATCCTCCCAGATGCTATAAGCAGCAAGACAAAGAAGTTTAAAATGATAAAGGATATGTGCACACATGACACAAAATACAAGGAAAGAGTCCGCTGCAGATTTGCAGTGCATCCATGGCAAAAAAAAAGTATGTATCACTTAAAATAGAAATTTGAGGATTTTATCCTCTCCGTTGCAAAGGGTGAAATCCATGATGGAGATCTGCAGAATAAATTGAAATGCTGTAGATTTCATACCACATCACAGCTTAATCTACGCTGAGGTTTTCTTATGCAGAATTACTTAAAATCTCATCCAATTTGCTGGTACTGTACACTGCTGCGCATTTGCTGCATTAAAAATCCACAGCACCGCTGTGGCATATCTGCCATGGTTTTAACATGAATTTGAAGATTTGACGATAATTAGGCTTACACAGGCTAAGTGATAAAAATATTTATTAAGTGTGACTAAATATAAGGTAAAACAGACAAATCACATATAGAATAAAACAACAATCAATCACCTGGCCTACACAATGAGGGAGATGTTGTTGCCATGCTACCCATGTAGCAAATGGCTGACGCCCCATGGTAATACAAGAGAGAGATAGTGATCTACACCTACCTGGATGATGTTCTCAGCGGAGCTAAGTGTTTTGTCTAAGAATGTCCCGTGTGGAGTACTCATGTCTTAACCACTGTGGAATGTGGTTTGGTAGTCCTCTAACACAGAACAATGGGCCAGATTTCTCATGACTCTGACAGCTCACTCCACTTTAACATATGGCTAAAGTCAGTTTTAGCCAAGTCAGATTTATGATCGGCCCTTTAAGACTGTAATAAATGTGGTTTGACGGTTGCAGTTTATTCGTCAGTAAGCAGCTTTACAAAAGTCGCACATCTTTACGAAAAACTCGCACGTTTTTATGAAAAAGTCGCATGTTCTATTAAAAAGTCTCATAAGATAAGCATGGTCCTCACTGGGGTGAAATTGCGACTTTTTTGCGACTTTTTAAATAGTCCCAATAGTAAATCTGTCTAGAGATTCATCTACATAAGAAAACACGCCCACTTTCAGAAAACTGGCGAGCAAAGTGCAGAGCAGAAAAAAGTCGCAAATTTGTGCGCAGTTTTAGCATTTGGGACTTTTTTTGGGACTTTTTCACTCCATTATTCTCACCTGAGCTAATGATATATCTGGCCCAATGTCTTTGTATATGTTAACTAACTATCCCTAACTTACTACATTACAAGGAATATAGAAAGTAATATAATAATTAAAGGGCAAGAACCAATTAGTACTTAATTATGTATATCAAATTCCAATTATTTCTTGTAAAATACCCTTACAACACAGCAACGTGTGAACATAACCTGCACATGAGTGCGGGCTGTCTTGCAGAAATTCATGCGGACATTGCGTGTTTCTGCCCCAAATACTCATGTGTTACTTGAAGTTTTTGGTGCAGATTTCACACAGTTTTGCTTTAGATCTCACCCTTTCATTGAAAAGGGTGAAATCCGCAAGAAAGAACCGCTCAAAAACAATTGAGATGCTGAAGACTTAAAAATTGAAAAAGAAGAGTGGAGCAGGCCCACCGAATAAGAAAATGAACATGGTTGAGTGCTGTCCGGCATGCAATAACAAAGACCAATGTGACAAACAAAAGAGAAGAAATACATGCCACACACAGGACGCTCTCCAAGATTACAAAGTCAATTAAAAACACAAGGGAAAGCTAAATCATGTAAAACTGTTTTTTTTAGTGTTTTTAATTGACTCAATGTTTGTGATCACTTGGAGTGCATCCTCTGTGTGGCATGTATTTCTCTCTTTTGTTTGTCACAAAAGATTTCAAAATCTGTACGGCAGGTCAATTTATGTACAGAATGAAAAAGCAAAAAGCAGATTGGCCCCCTTCACAGTGTATGGCCACATGTAGTGGACGATTATCTAATGCGCATTTATGAATTATGAAAATAATTTCCAGTAGCAGTGATGTTATCATAGGCATGTGAAATTCCGTATTGTCATGATTGATCTAATAAATGCAATGTATCTGTGAATCTGTGATTACTGTGAATATATGTATTTCTTGTAGAGCATCCTTGGTCCCTGTGTACTCATTTGGCGAGAATGAAGTACTTGAGCAATATCATTTTGAACCCGGCAGCTGGAAAAGAGCCCTACAAGAAGCATTCCGGCAATGGATTGGTTTTGCTCCCTGTATCTTCTTTGGACAAGGAATCTTTTCCAGTGCTTCTAAAGGAATAATGCCGCTTCATAAAGCCATCAACACCGTGGGTTAGTGTCTTAATATATTCCATTTGGTTTACGGTTATTGCAAGAATCTACAGTCAGGTCCATAAATATTAGGACATCGACACAATTCTAATATTTTGGGCTCTATACACCACCACAATGGATTTGAAATGAAACGAACAAGATGTGCTTTAACTGCAGACTGTCAGCTTTAATTTCAGGGTATTTACATCCAAATCAGGTGAACGGTGTAGGAATTACAACAGTTTGCATATGTGCCTCCCACTTGTTAAGGGGCCAAAAGTAATGGGACAGAATAATAATCATAAATCAAACTTTCACTTTTTAATACTTGGTTGCAAATCCTTTGCAGTCAATTACAGCCTGAAGTCTGAAACGCATAGACATCACCAGATGCTGGATTTCATCCCTGGTGATGCTCTGCCAGGCCTCTACTGCAACTGTCTTCAGTTCCTGCTTGTCCTTGGACCATTTTCCCTTCAGTTTTGTCTTCAGCAAGTAAAGTGCATGCGCAATCGGATTCAGGTCAGATGATTGACTTGGCCATTGCATAACATTCCACTTCTTTCCCTTAAAAAACTCTTTGGTTGCTTTTGCAGTATGCTTTGGGTCATTGCCCATCTGCACTGTGAAGCACCTTCCAATAAGTTCTGAAGCATTTCAGAATTCATCCTGCTGCTTTTGTCAGCAGTCACATCATCAATAAATACAAGAGAACCAGTTCTATTGGCAGCCATACATGCCCACGCCATGACACTACCACCACCATGCTTCACTGATGAGGTGGTATGCTTAGGATCATGAGCAGTTCCTTTCTGTAACGGATCCGCTTCCGTTAATGGACGCTTCCTAGCTTGCGCCGAGGACCACAAGCACCGCACTGGACACCACAGCCACCGCAGACTCCACAACCGCCGTAGCTTAACTGGAGCCGGGCCGTCTTCCTTCCACCCTGAATGAAAATCCAGCATTCAGGACCGTGTGGGAAAGATCACTCCTCCAGGGAATATGCAGAGCATAGCAATCCCCAGCGTGATACAGCAATTCCCTCCAATAACGAGACAAGGCTGCGTTTTGAAGGGTTAGCAAAACATGAACTGAACTGAACTCTTTATTGAGGGCTACCCGCCCGTATTTATGCAGGTCCCCACAATGCATTATGGTTTCCTCCTCTCTGCCCTGGAGACACCCGAAGAGCAATTCAATTATCTCTCAGGACAAAGGGAAATCACGAATACACATGTGGGAACAATAGGAGAGGAATCACCACCCAAATACACAAAATCCTTCCTTCTGTCTGGGATATAATTATGGATTAACATAACTATCACAGACAGTAAAAATACAGTTTTTAAACATACACTGTAACTTTAAAACCATACATTCCATCTCCATAAAAATTACATATTTAAACTCAGCATACATCAAACATAAACACTTCCAAAAATCACACAAATCCCTCCAGCGGATCAAAAGTTTAGTGGAAGTCCTTTATGACCGACCGCAAGCACAATTTCCTGCCCAAAACAGTTCCATAGATTTGGGCTGTGCGGTCGGTCAATTTCATGCAGAAAAACGACTAAGTCCCATCTTCGAACGGGACTTAGTCTCTGGAGCTGAAAGTTCAGTATGGAAGAAGGTAATATGTCCCAGGCCATAGTCGTAGGGCAGGAGGCTAGCCACAAGTTTTCTACAATGCCCAGTGGCAAATGGCAGTTTGTCACACTTTCCTTCTCCATACTCTTCTTTTCCCATCACTCTGGTACAAGTTGATCTTGGTCTCATCTGTCCATAGGATGTTGTTTGAACTGTGAAGGCTTTTTTAGATGTCGTTTGGCAAACTGTAATCTGGCCTTCCTGTTTTTGAGGCTCACTAATGGTTTACATCTTGTGGTGAACCCTCTGTATTCACTCTGGTGAATTCTTCTCTTGATTGTTGACTTTGACACACATACACCTACCTCCTGGAGAGTGTTCTTGATCTGGCCAACTGTTGTGAAGGGTGTTTTCTTCACCAGGGAAAGAATTCTTCGGTCATCCACCACAGTTGTTTTCCGTGGTCTTCCGGGTCTTTAGGTGTTGCTGAGCTCACCGGTGTGTTCATTCTTTTTAAGAATGTTCCAAACAGTTGTTTTGGCCATGCCTAATGTTTTTGCTATCTCTCTGATGTTTTTTTTTTTTTTTTCAGCCTAATGATGGCTTGCTTCACTGATGGTGACAGCTCTTTGGATCTCATCTTGAGAGATGACAGCAACAGATTCCAAATGCAAATAGCACACTTGAAATAAACTCTGGACCTTTTATCTGCTCATTGTAATTGGGATAATGAGGGAATAACACACACCTGGCCATGGAACAGCTGAGAAGCCAATTGTCCCATTACTTTTGGTCCCGTAACAAGTGGAAGGCACATATGCAAACTGTTGTAATTCCTACACCGTTTACCTGATTTGGATGTAAATACCCTCAAATTAAAGCTGACAGTCTGCAGTTAAAGCACATCTTGTTCATTTCATTTCAAATCCATTGTGGTGGTGTATAGAGCCAAAAATGTTAGAATTGTGTTGATGTCCCAATATTTATGGACCTGACTGTATGTAAGCTTTACTATGATACAGCCAAGACAAACCACAATTTTCCACAATTGGAGACATTCTAATCAGAAGGAATGTTCTATGAACTTCATACATGTTGTGGGCAGTTATAACCCACCAACATCATCATTACTTTTATGCCACTCTCCTCAACAAAAGGATAAGATGTTTTGAAATCCAACAGCATAAACCTTCTTTCCCCCAACATCTGGGAAAACAAAGTATTAACAGTCACCTATTCAAATGAATGGGTAACATCTAACACATGGTCTAGCAGAATTCACCATAGCTGGAGCTGCTGTTGATTGCCACTATATAATGGAAAGGGTATTAAAATGATTGTAGCTGTGACACATTTGGCTTTACTTCTACTGAAGAAGCAGAAATCTGAAAAATGAATTTTACTTAAAACAAATTTTAGTAGGGTGTGATATATTCACACAAAAAGCACTACCGAGCTGTTACGGGGCTTCTGGAGTTGGGAGCCACAGTTTACATTGATTCTATTTCACATAGTCAGTGTGAACACCTGTAGTGTCGTCTACCCAGAGATCACTTCATTCTTTCAAAGAAAGAGAAACCATTCACCTCTTACAAGGAATAGAGGTATGTTGTGGAGTGAACCCACACAAGGACAGGGGATTTTCATTTTGATAACTTTTAGGTGGGCCACCCTGTACTGCATGTATGAGCCTTGGACAGTGAGTTTCTTGACTAATACAAAAATGACTTAGGGAGGTATTATCTCTCCTTGGGGAGAGAACACCTTAGTCGGCATGAGGAGACTTATAGGCCATATATGCTCCTCTGGAATTCTGGGAAAAAAGGGATGCAAATAAGTTCTTAGCAAGCTCTGCCTTTAATGCCACCCTTTATATAGGCCTTGACACATGACTCGGATATTAAATAAGCCAGCACCTCATCTGCAGACAACTGTTTCAGGTTGACTGCCCCTCATCAGTGCAGAGCAGAGAGTGCTAGCTTAACTAGGTGAGCTACAAACATGAGTGGCAAGATCTAGTGTTGACCGAGCACCAAAGTGCTCGGGTGCTCGAGTAGAACACTTTGGGATGCTCAGGTGCTCTACAGGGCCAGCAATTTGGAAAGGTGCACATTTAGTGCTATGGTCTGTGAGTGGGTGGCTGGGTATTTGCGCTTTTGTTCAAAGGCCTAGGGTATGGACATCTGTACGCTGTGCTGGGACTCAGAAGTGGATGTGCTAGCTGATGGTGCTTGCGAAGGTCCAGGTGCAGGGCAGGAGGCATCTGGGCCTGCGTCTTGGACAGGGGATTGGCCAGCACATAACACAGGGAAAGAGGAGGCAGTGGTGTGACCCGCAGACACTGATTGAGGACCCAGGCGTTCGGCACACCTAGTAGGGTGCTTTGATGCCATGTGGCGGATCATGCTGGTGGTGATGAGGTTGCTAGTGTTCACGCCTCTGCTTATTTTGGTACGGCACAGGTTGCAAATGACAATTCTTTTATCGTCCACACTTTCCTCAAAAAAGCGCCATACTGCGGAACACCTACCCCTTGGCAAGGGAGATTGTTGCAAGAGGGTGCTTTGGGGAACAGTTGCGGGCCTGTTTGGTGTGGCCCGCCTTCTCCCTTTTGCTACCCCACTGCCTCTTCCAGCCTGTTGAGGTGCTGCGGGTCCCTCCCCCTCTGTACTGCTGTCCTTACTCGGCTTTCCTCCTTCCCAGGTTGGGTCAGTGATTTCATCGTCCACCACCTCCTTTTACACTTCCTCACTCTGGTCATCCTCTTGACTTGTTGACCTAACAAGAACCTCACTTATTGACAACTGTGTCTCATCCTCATCATCAACCTCTTGAGACACTAATTGACGTTGACTTATTGGCAACTGTGTCTCATCATCATCATCCACCTCGTGAAACACAAATTGCCGTTCCCCACCATCATCTTTTTCTGACTGTGGATTCTCAAGAGTTTGGGAATCAGTGCACAAGATCTCCTCATGTCCCTCTTCAAGCGGGCTTGGTGAGAGGGCCAAATCAAGGAATGGCGCTGAAAAGAGCTACTCGGAATATCAGAGTGTGGGATCACTTGTTTGCCAGGACTCTCCATGGTGGGAGGAAGGAGGATCAGGGTGAGAATTCTGTTGACCAGACTCTTGGCTACTGATACTGGACTTTGTGGAAGACAGGTGGTGCTTAACCGACTGGAAGCATTATCTGCTGCAACCCAACCGACCACCTGGTCGGATTGGTGTGACTTCGAGAGTGGTGTCATGCGCTGCCCTGCAAACTGGGACATGAAGCTAGTTATCGTGGATGAGTGTGTTTCTTGTGCTATGGCAGCAGGCACAATTTCACTGCGCCTAGGACCACGGCCTCTGCGTGCACCATCAGCAGCACAGCCACTTCCCCGTCCTTTACTGTTCGCCTTGAGCATATTAAATGGTATATATGCTTGCAAGTATGTCACATGTACAGTAGCGCAGGTTTTGTAAGTGTATGCGCAAATAAATTACACTGAATGTCACTGATATTTATGATGCGCAAACGTTATACAGGAGATGTAGCGCAGGTAATGTCACTGCTGTCACCAGCGGCTAACGTTATACAGGAGATGTAGCACAGGTAATGTCGCTGCTGTCACCAGCGGCTAATGTTATACAGGAGATGTAATGCAATTAATGTCGCTGCTGTCACCAGCAGCCAAACAATTGCATGCAATTTAGCGCATGTTGCTGTAATATATTTCGCAGCCAGATAAAACAATAGTCCTTAAAAGGACTGTTGGGTCTCTAACACCTTTCTACACTCAAAACTCCCTAAAAAAAAACACAATTCCTCTCCCTACACTATCTGTCCCTTCTGCTGCAGCTCGCCCTGACTAAGTCTGAGCCGAACCACGTGTCATCGGCTATATAGCACCCGATGACGCGTTTCGGCCAGCCAATCACTGTAATGCCAGTAACTAACATGGCTACTCCATTACAGTGAGTGGCACTGCCTTTCCGCACGGTTATTGTTTGCCTAGCAGCCAACAAACGTGCGAGAAGGAGACTTGAGCATCGCGCTCAAGCACACGCGGTGTTCGGTCAAACACCGCGATCTGTAGAGCATTGCGATGCTCGAGTGAAAAAGGTGTTCGGCAGAGCATGCTCGCCCAACACTAGTAAGATCCTGTGTCTTTCACTCCCAAACCTTCACTTTTTAATTTAGTTCATATTTAGTAGACCTTGTAATTGCACAGTTTAAAATTGTGGAGACAACTTTCCTGCTAATTAGGTTTCTCTAAATTAGAGGACATGCAAATTCCAGTTCTATAAATAGACTTAATTGATTCTCAACATCAGTTAAAGCGGCCGTGCCACCATTAAATGTTGTTTTAATATAATTCAGAAAAAGAAATAATTTTTGTAATTTACTTTCTACTATAAAAATGCTCCAGTTGTAAGATATTCTCTTTGATTTTCTCTTTTTATTTTGTATACTAATTTACATGTCCACCTACTGAGGTGGTTGCACATGCTCAGTTCCATCCTTCAAATTCCACGAGCCATATCTACTGTTAGAAGCTGTGAAATTTACAGGGAGAGAGCTGCAGAAGGGGCACAAACCCCGAGCTGCCAGTCTGAAAACAGTCTAGCAATGAATGAGGAGATCTCTGGATCCATGTGAGGTACAGGGCTGGTTCTAGCTTTGTTAGAAAGAGATTGTCATGTACTAAATGATGTCTAATTTTCATTATGTACATCAACCATGTCATAACCCCATTGACTATAAACGTACTTGGGCTGGTCGTTTATTTCTGAATGGAAGTTGTGGAACCCAAAAATGGTTCCAATAAAAACGGCAACTCTTCTTGCACAAGACGATCAGCAGAAAAATAAAAAAAAATACAGCGTTCAGAAAATGGAGACACAAAAACATAATTTTGTTTTCAAAAATACTTTATTATGTAAAACTGAAACAAACAAAGAAAGTAGACATATTTGATATCATTGCCTCCTTACCAACCTTCTCTAGGAAAATAGCACATGATCTACCCTGTCAGATGAATGTTGTAAAAAAGAAAAAATTAAAACCGTGCCTTTTTTGGTTACCTTGCCTCACAAAAAAAATTAATATAGAGCAATTAAAAATAGTACCAATAAAACTGGCACCTTATCCCCTAGTTTCCAAAATGGACTCGGTGATGGGAGGCCAGGTGTCTTCTTAAGGCGGTCGTCCCTAGGTGAGTGTTGGGCTTACCACGACTTATGCATTGACAGCACAGGCTGCAGATGTCAACACTATTGTCAGCAGCTGACACGTTTAAAAAAGCCCACACTGCAGAGCCATGTGCCAGTGTCCTGGAAGCGCCAAAAGTGACTGTGCATGGTGGATGGCTCGCTCCAGATACATTTGCAGTCTGCTTTTTGCCTCCTGTGCCCTGTGAGCTCTGCCTGATTCTCCTCCTTCTCCTCCCTCTCTGCTGCTCCATCTCTCCCTATGAACTCTCCTCCTCTTTCTCTCTTGTGGGCACCCAAGTGACGTCCATCGACACGTCATCATCGTCACCTTCACCACCATTGACACAGCGGGGACCACCCTCCTTGGGCTGATCTGGGTACTGTCGTCAGACCGCTCTGTGGCGGCCGTTGCTACCTCCTCTTCCTCATCCGATGTTAAGAATGGCTGCGCATTGTAAGGTCTGGGAATGGATGGGAAAAATAATTCCTCTAACTCAAGTGGAGGGGCTATGGTGGTGGTGGTGTAGTTGGGAGTGCACACATCAGAGAGTGAGAAGGGTGCAGATACAGAAGATGAGGATGGTGCAGAAGCGGAATGGTGAGTGAGCCACTCAACCAACTCTAATGCGCCCTTTGAAGTAATCGCACGCGTCTTCTCCAACTTCCCACTTAGGCTTCGGCCTGGTGCACCTGCCTGACCCCTACCACCCCTGCGGAAAGGCCTCCCATTTTCTAAATGACCCAGTGCCTAAGTCCTTAGAGAAGAGCAGTATTTGTGGAAGCAGGTATATCGCAGGCCTCAATCAATATTTGGTGGAAACAGGTATATCGAACCCCTTAATCAGTATTTTGTGGAAGCAGGTATATCGCAGGCCTCAATCAATATTTGGTGGAAACAGGTATATCGAACCCCTTAATCAGTATTTTGTGGAAGCAGGTATATCGCAGGCCTCAATCAATATTTGGTGGAAACAGGTATATCGAACCCATAAACACTATTTTGTGGATGCAGGTATATCGCAGGGCTTATTTAATATTTGGTGGAAAAAGGTATATTGAACCCCTTAATCAGTATTTTGTGGAAGCAGGTATATCGCAGTCCTAAATCAGTATTTTGTGGAAGCAGGTATATCAAACACCTTAATCAGTATTTTGTGAAAGCAGGTATATCACAGGCCTCAATCAATATTTGGTGGAAGCAGGTATATCAAACCCCTTAATCAATATTTTGTGGAAGCAGGTACATTGCAGGCCTAAATTAATATTTTGTGGAAACAGGTATATCAAACCCCTCAATCAGTATTTTGTGGAAGCAGGTATCTCGCAGGCCTCAATCAATATTTTGTGGAAACAGGTATATCAAACCCCTCAATCAGTATTTTGTGGAAGCAGGTATATCGAACCCATAAACACTATTTTGTGGAAGCAGGTATATTGCAGGGCTTAATTAATATTTGGTGGAAAAAGGTATATTGAACCCCTTAATCAGTATTTTGTGGAAGCAGGTATATCGCAGTCCTAAATCAGTATTTTGTGGAAGCAGGTATATCAAACACCTTAATCAGTATTTTGTGAAAGCAGGTATATCACAGGCCTCAATCAATATTTGGTGGAAGCAGGTATATCAAACCCCTTAATCAATATTTTGTGGAAGCAGGTACATTGCAGGCCTAAATTAATATTTTGTGGAAACAGGTATATCAAACCCCTCAATCAGTATTTTGTAGAAGCAGGTATCTCGCAGGCCTCAATCAATATTTTGTGGAAACAGGTATATCAAACCCCTCAATCAGTATTTTGTGGAAGCAGGTATATCGCAGGCCTCAATCAGTATTTTGTGGAAGCGGGTATATCAAACCATTTAATCAGTATTTTGTGGAAGCAGTTATATCGCAGCCCTCAATCAATATTTGGTGGAAACAGGTATATTGAACCCCTTAATCAGTATTTTGTGGAAGCAGGTATATCGCAGCCCTAAATCAATGTTTGGTGGAAACTGGTATATCGAACCCCTTAATCTGTATTTTGTGGAAGCAGGTATATCGCAGGCCTCAATCAATATTTGGTAGAAACCGGTATATCGAACCCCTTAATCAGCATTTTATGGAAGCAGGTATATCGCAGCCCTCAATCAGTATTTTGTGGAAGCAGGTATATCAAACCACTTAATCAGTATTTTGTGGAAGCAGGTATATAGCAGGCCTCAATCAATATTTGGTGGAAACAGGTATATCAAACCCCTTAATCAGTATTTTGTGGAAGCATGAATAATCGCACCCCTCAATCAATATATGGGGGAAGCAGGTATATCGAACCCCTTAATCAGTATTTTGTGGAAGCAGGTATATCACACCCCTCAATTTTTTTGGAGGCACAACAGTTATATCACACCAGCTGGTTTATTTTGGGCAACAGGTATATCACAGCCCTCAATCAGTATTTTGTTGAAGAAGGTATATAACACCCCTCAATTAGTTTTTTTGGGGGGCAACAGGTATATCACACCCGTTGCAATTAGTTGTTCCAATAGCATTTGTAACTCTATATAGCTGCAGTATCGCAACAGAACCGCACACAACTGCTGCACAATACAAATGCACTATAATATATTTTTCATGTTAGAAAGTATACTCTAAGGCCCCTTTCACACGGGCGAGTATTCCGCGCGGGTGCAATGCGGGAGGTGAACGCATTGCACCCGCACTGAATCCTGACCCATTCATTTCTATGGGGCTGTGCACACGAGCGGTGATTTTCACGCATCACTTGTGCGTTGCGTGAAAATCGCAGCATGCTCCTCTTTGTGCGTTTTTCACGTAACGCAGACCCCATAGAAATTAATGAGGTTGCGTGAAAATCGCAAGCATCCGCAAGCAAGTGCGGATGCGGTGCGATTTTCACGCACGGTTGCTAGGAGACGATCGGGATGGGGACCCGATCATTATTATTTTCCCTTATAACATGGTTATAAGGGAAAATAATAGCATTCTGAATACAGAATGCATAGTAAAATAGCGCTGGAGGGGTTAAAAAAAATAAAAAAATAATTTAACTCGCCTTAATCCACTTGTTCGCGCAGCCCGGCATCCCTTCTTCTGTCTTAATCTGTGCTGTGAGCAATAGGATCTTTGATGACGTCACTACGCTCATCACATGATCCATCACCATGGTGATGGATCATGTGATGAACGCAGTGAAGTCATCAAAGGTCCTATGCCTCACAGCACAGATGAAGACAGAAGAAGGGATGCCGGGCTGCGCGAACAAGTGGATTAAGGTGAGTTAAATTTTTTAATTAATTTTTTTAACCCCACCCGCTATTTTACTATGCATTCTGTATTCAGAATGCTATTATTTTCCCTTATAACCATGTTATAAGGGAAAATAATACAATCTACAGAACACTGATCCCAAGCCTGAACTTCTGTGAAGAAGTTCGGGTTTGGGTTCCAAACACGCGCGATTTTTCTCACGCGAGTGCAAAACGCATTACAATGTTTTGCACTCGCGCGTAAAAATCGCGCGTGTTCCCGCAATGCACCCGCACATTTTCCTGCAACGCCCGTGTGAAAGGGGCCTAAGTATATCACACACACCTCAGTATATCACACCTATCAATAGCACACCTATGCCAGTCCTTAAAAGGACTTTTGTGGCCCTATTAGCTAGCGTATGGTGTCCCTAACAGCCTGTCCCTTCTCCATAAAGCAACCTCTCCCTACACTGGCAAAACAGAATGTAAAATGGATGCCAGATCCGGTTCTTTGATAGGGTGGGGTGTGTCCATGTGCTGAAATGTCTCAATTGGCTGTCCTGTCCCACCTGATGGATGTGTCATGGGTCAAAGTTCGGTGCAATGCAGAAGAATATTGCGCCCGTGGACATCGCCATATGTTCTCATGTTCGGCAAACTGCGAACGCGCAAAGTTTGCCGCAAAACAACCGCCGGGCGAACCGCAAGGCCATCTCTACTCATAACCCATGTACAGGACTGGTTCTAGCTTTATTAGAAAGGTAATGTCATGTGCTAGAGGATGTCTAATTTGTATTTTGTACATCAGTCATGACATAACCCCTTTAACTAAGTATCTAACAGGGGAATAGTAGTTTATTGCTTGCCACAGCATTTCATGTCTGTCTGTGTAGAAGCACATCTAAGGCTACTTTCACACCTGCGTTAGGTGCGGATCCGTCTTGTATCTGCACAGACGGATCCACACCGATAATGCAAACGCTTGTATCCGTTCAGAACGGATCCGTTTGCATTACCAAGAACAATGCAAACGGATCCGTTTTGACTTACACTGAAAGTCAATGGGAGGCGGATCTCTTTTCAATTGCACGATATTGTTCAGTGAAAACGGATCCGTCCCCATTGACTTACATTGTAAGTCAGGACGGATCCGTTTGGCTCCGCAAGCAGCGTTTTGTTGTCCGCCTCCAGAGCGGAATGGAGGCTGAACGGAGGCAAACTGATGCATTCTGAACGGATCCTTATCCATTCAGAATGCACTGGGGCTAAACTGATACATTTTGGGCCGCTTGTGAGAGCCCTGAAATGGATCTCACAAGCGGACCCAGAAACACCAGTGTGAAAGTAGCCTTACATTGTTCTCCCTGTCTCCCCAGTATGTGTTGTGTTCTTAATTTTTTAATTAATTCATTTTTATTTATAAAAAAATACCAAATTTACCAAAAATTTGTAAAAAATTGCAAATTTCCAAGTTTCAATTTCTCTACTTGTATAATACATAGTAATACCTACAAAAATAGTTATTACTTTACATTCCCCATATGTCTACTTCATGTTTGGATCATTTTGGGAATGATATTTTATTTTTTGGGGGATGTTACAAGGCTTAGAAGTTTAGAAGCAAATCTTGAAAGTTTTCAGAAATTTTCAAAAACCCAATTTTTAGGGACCAGTTCAGGTCTGAAGTCACTTTGCGAGGCTTACATAATAGAAACCACCCAAAAATGACCCCATTCTATAAACTACCCCCCTCAAGGTATTCAAAACTGATTTTACTAACTTTGTTAACCCTTTAGGTGTTCCACAAGAATTAATGGAAAATAGAGATGCAATTTCAAAATTTCACTTTTTTGGCAGATTTTCCATTTGAATATTTTTTTTCCAGTTATAAAGCAAGGGTTAACAGCCAAACCAAACTCAATGTTTATGGCCCTGATTCTGTAGTTTACAGAAACACCCCATATGTGGTCGTAAACTGCTGTACGGGCACACGGCAGGGCGCAGAAGGAAAGGAATGCCATACGGTTTTTGGAAGGCAGATTTTGCTGGACTGTTTTTTTTTACACCAGGTCCCATTTGAAGCCCCCCTGATGCACCCCTAGAGTAGAAACTCCAAAAAAGTGGCCCCATTTTAGAAACTACGGGATAGGGTGGCAGTATTGTTGGTACTAGTTTAGGGTACATATGATTTTTGGTTGCTCTATATTACACTTTTTGTGAGGCAAGATAACAAGAAATAGCTGTTTTGGCACCGTTTAAATTTTTTGTTATTTACAACATTCATCTGACCGGTTAGATCATGTGATATTTTTATAGACCAGGTTGTCACGGATGCGGTGATACCTAATATGTATACTTTTTTTTATTTATGCAAGTTTTACACAATAATATCATTTTTGAAACAAAAAAAAATCATGTTTTAGTGTCTCCATATTCTGAGAGCCATAGTTTTTTCAGTTTTTGGGCGATTATCTTAGGTAGGGTCTCATTTTTTGCGGGATGAGATGACGGTTTGATTGGCACTATTTTGGGGTGCATATGACTTTTTGATCGCTTTCTATTACACTTTTTGTGATGTAAGGTGACAAAAAATTGATTATTTAGCACAGTTTTTATTTTTTACGGTGTTCATCTTAGGGGTTAGGTCATGTGATATGTTTATAGAGTCGGTCGATATGGACGCGGCGATACCTAATATGTATCCTTTTTTTTAACTTTATTTGGGGAAAATGACGTTTTTTGTTTATTTTTACTTGAAACTTTTAATTTTTGGGGGGAAAACTTTATTTTTTCAACTTTTTTTTTCACTTTATTTTTTGTCCCACTTTGGGACTTGAACTTTTGGGGGTCTAATCCTTTACAATGCATTCCAATACTTCTGTATTGGAATGCATTGGCTGAATGAGTAATACAGTGTGTATTACTCATACAGCTTCCGGCCTGTGAGATCCAGGGGGCTGGATCTCACAGGCTCGTCACCGGAAGGCCGTGCGATGCCTTCCTTAGACATCGCGCTGCCTTCCATACCATCGGGTCTCCCACACAGCCGCATGGTGACCCGATGGCACCGCCCGCCGCCGCAACCGCAGGTAAAAGCCGCAAACCGCAGGTCTGAATTGAGGTCACAAGAACCCCCCCCCCCCCCGGCGTTGTGACAGGATGCTATTGTTACTGTTATTATTGCATCCTGTTACTATTAACCCCCGCTGAGTTGCAGTGTACTTTTAAACTTAGGACGTACCGGTACGTCCTGAGTCCTTAAGGACTCGGCAAACATGGCGTACCGGTACGTCCTAAGTCCCTAAGGGGTTAATAGCATGACAACATCACCTAGAGACAGGCAGCCATTTTACAAATTACCTGGAATCAGTTAGGCCATGGATGCATTACACAGGACTGTCTGATTCATGGGCTATACCATTCTACTGTGCAGATAGGGGTCACAACATAATATAAGAAAGGTATTTAAGCAAAATTTTAAATAGATGTATATTTCAAAATATAATTTACTATTACATAAACAAATAAAAACGGAATACACCTTTAATGCTTAGGTAAATATCTTTAAAAATAAAAAAACAGGCTTAAGCTGCACTGTTGTTGTTCTTGCTGTTGCTTCTTTTTAATTTTACTATTTTAACTGCCTGCTTGTGGATAGTGTTGGGCGCGAATATTCGAATCGCGAATTTTAATCACGAATATCGCCACTTTGAGAATTCGCAAAGAATTAGAATATAGTGCTATATATTCGTATTCTAGTTTTTGTTTTCATCAGTAACCTCCCTTCTTACTTGTGGGCCAATGAGAAGGCTGCAATGTCTTTGTCAGAGCTTAGCAACATCCCTAGCAACCAATAGGAAAGCTGCCTACCCCTTACTATGTAAGAACCTCCCCAGCAGCCCTTGTATGCAGTACTTTGCAGATCTGAGAGAGACAGCAGTGTCATTGCTGTGCTCTGTGCTTTCCACTCATTACATAAGATAGTTAGTTAGCTTATATATATAATACAGATAGTTAGTGGGAGATAGTCAGTGTAGGTTATATCCTGATATAGTGTAGCTAATAGGTTCTGCTGTCCATACATACATACATACATACATACTGCTGTGATGTCACAAGTTCACAACAATACTTAGTGCACCAATCACTAATAAGTAGTCAGACCTGTTAAAATGTGAAGTTGCACGTATTGCGGCAAAATATTCGCATCATTAGTGAAGATTTTGCAATCGTGAATATATTGGAGCACTCTATCTGCATATAAAGCTATTGTAATGTTCTACCGTGCCAACCATTTTCTCCAGTCTTGGGAAACTTCTAGCAGCCTGAAAAATGTAGCAAAAGTGACCCACAACTGTATTGCGCATGCAATATGCGCATATTACATTGCCGATTTTCGCAATCAAGAAAATAATGGCGTATTCTAGAATTTGCGAATTTATGACGAATATTCGCCCAAATATTCATGAAATATCACAAATTCGAATATTGCCCCTGCCGCTCATCACTACTTGTGGAGCTGCAAGTTTAGGGCTCAGTGGAAGTTCCCCATGAAGAATGCTCTCTCCTTCTCCCTGGTCTGAGTTCTTTAGCCTGTTTGCTTTGTATCGTCCCCCTTTCTCCCTCACATTGAGATGGCTGTGTAAACTGAAATACAGCTCAAAAGTCTCTTCAAGAAAGTGGAGCATGTTGTGTGTGACGAACATTAACCTGCTTTAGAGTACATTAGGACCAGGGATGGTCGATGACTGCATATCCTAATAAATACTATAGTATATGCAAAGTGCTCAATTTTTTTTAGATTAGTTTGAGCAATAAAAATTGTTGCACACGTGCATAGGATTTAATGTGTGCAGGGTTTGCCCAGACTATCATTAACACATTGAGAAAGGATAGAGGGTGAATCATAGGGTGTGTTTCATATCAAGGGGATCGAACCTTGGCATTAGGTGGCACCTCAGACTGTTGTGGTGGTTATCCTGCACTGAACTCTCTTGTTTTTCTTTTCAGTTGGTAAACCTATCCCTGTGCCTAAAATTGAGAATCCTTCTGAGCAGCAGGTGGACGCGTACCATGCTCTCTACATAAAAAGTCTACAAGACCTTTTCAATGCTCACAAGGAACGGTTTGGTCTTCAACAAAGTGACTCTTTGGTGCTCATATGAGAACAGAAGTTTAACTGGACCAAAAGCCAACAGAGCAGTGATGATGGATTGGACTGCCAGTAGCATCAGAATATATTAGGGGTTTATACTACGTAACACCTGATAACTAAGACATCCTTGGGTGGTTACTGCACTCCTTAAGAAGGAAAGCTGAAATACTGAGAACCCTATCTGATGGTTCAGTGGGAAACACTGTCTGCCCATACGAACCATGACAAGTCTTCCAGGAAGCAGTGTCATTTATACCAGTGTTGTAACCCTATTGCTCATGGACAATTACTTGGGTTAGGAGGTCATGTGTAATAGGAAGAGTGTACTGTGTATGATCAAATGTTCTGTATAATCAACTTTGACATTAAGAATGAATGTAACCTCATGTTGTAATGCACTGTCTATCCGTGTTGTCATCTTTCGTCCTAACGCAGGTGAATATTTTTTGCTTTCAAAATAATTATTCGATTTGAAAGCAAGAACAGAAATTAAAATAACTTGTTCAAGGTTAGACTGGTTTTCCTTGGGCCCACCAGAAAATTTGAGCCCAAACTCTGTGTCATCAATGAAGTCTAATAGGCTTAGATTTAAAAAGAATAGACCCTAGTGGCACGTTATTGGCTCCAAAGGCAACTCCAAATGTTTTTTTTAACTCATGGTCCTCGAAGCCCACTATAGTATGAGAATCTGGACCCATCGGAGAATATTCTGGCACTCTGGTGGGCCAGTCCAACACTGATCTCACTTTGCTCAAATGAATCGCCAAGCAGAGAACATCAAAAATATTAAAAAGTATGCTTTAACAGGGTTCTCCAGGAATCAAGAAAATGAAAATACTCAAATATTACTTTAGTATAAATATATTCCCAAATACATTTCATTAGCTATAATGGTTCATTTTGTCTGGGGCGCAATCATTAGGAGAAATAAAATGGCTGCCGTCCTATCAGTGCACACAAAACCTGTCCTAATAACACGAGGCCAAGTTACTTTACAACACTGAGGTAAAGAACTGCTCATGTCATCTCTGCTCTGCTTGTCAGGGATTATGATCCTGAATACAGCTGATAAGATCTTCAGCTGAATCTCTGTATGAATGGAGCTCAGGGGGAGACATGAAGTGCAGAGAGGACGGACAGGACAGACTGTGGTAATATGGGGCTGTGGTAATAGAGACTGCATACAAGTGCTGCTGCTCATTATCCCCCCCCCCCCCCTTCTCTGTACTTCATGTCTCCTAATGAACTATATTCCTACAGAGATTCATCTGAAGATCATATTAAACTGTATTCAGGATCATAATCCCTGACAAGTAAGAGAGGAAGATGGCACAGCTCTTTAACTTGTCCTCCTGTGTGATCAGGACAGGTTTTGTGTGGACTAGTAGGATGGCGGCCATTTTATTTCTCCTAATGATTGCTCCCCAGACAAAATGAGCCATTATAACTAATAGAAGGTATTTGGTAATATATTTATAATGAAGTAATATTTAAGTATGTTCATTTTCTTAATTCCTGGAGAACCCCTTTAAGGTTGGAAATCCAAAAATGACACTATTTTCTGTACCCTAAAGCTGACTACATTTTGGACTGACTTTGTCTGCAGCACATATCCTGTACATGATCAAACTGGTCCTCAGCATTTGACACTTGGCTTGTTCATCACTGATGTCTGATTGCACTCTTATCAGATGATCACCAAAACATATCTATGAGAAGAAGTGATGAGCAATTTATGAGCCTATGTACGGCTGTATACTACTGTCAAAGTACTAATCAGTACTACCCTGCTAGACTTTTTGTGATCCTGGGGTCATGGTGACTTAAGCTTTGCGCTGCAACCCCATTCATTTCTATGGCTAGACTATGACCCTTGTTCACACACAACAGCTGTAGCACCTAAAACTGCTGTGTAGCCCCAGCCTTCCCCCCTTCCCCAAGCTGAATCAAAGGTATCCAGCCAACCAGTACACTGCTCTGTACTGACAAGAAGCAAGAACCCCGAAACAGCTGTCTACAGATGACTGTCTGGTTTGGCTTTGAAGCACATGGAAGGGCTTCTGTGAGCTTCTGGGTCAATGCGGCCGCTCCGCAAAAGATAGCACATGTCCTATCTTTAGTCGCAACCTGCAGATCGCATGACTCATTGAAATCAATGGGGCTGCACCACAATGCGGGGTGCACGCAGCCAGTGTCTGTGTTTTGCGGATCCGTGATTTACAAAATGGACAAGGCCATGTGCCCCATTATTGCCATTACCTAGAACTGGGTTCATATTGCTATATTTTTCCCCTCTTCTTCTCATCCTTTTTAACTTCCACTCAGGGTTGGGGTTACTGAGTAGAAGGAAAAAAGCGGAGGGAGAGAAAACCGTCAGCTAAATGATTGTTCAGACGGCTATTGGATAATTATGGCAGCATTATTCAAGTTTATGTGGCACATTCATCAGGGGTGCACAACCTTTTCTGTTAGGGGGCCACATTGTGAGCTTGAACCAATTCTAAGAACTGAAAATAAAACTTAAAGGGGTATTACCAACTGAAATACTATATTTATGGCATATTGAACATACAGTAGATATAAAAAGTCTACACACCCCTGTTAAAATGTCAAGTTTCTGTGCTGTAAAAAAATGAGACAAAGATAAATCATTTCAGAACTTTTTCCACCTTTAATGTGACCTATAAACTGTACCACTCAATTGAAAAACAAACTGAAATCTTTAAGGTGGAGGGAAGAAAAAAAAACAAAAACTAAAATAATGTGGTTGCATAAGTGTGCACACCCTGGGGATGTAGCTGTGTTCAGAATTAAGCAATCACATTCAAAATCATGTTAAATAGGAGTCAGCATACCCCTGCCATCATTTAAAGTGCCTCTGATTAACCCCCAAAAAAGTTCAGCTGCTCTAGTTGGTCTTTCCTGAAATTTTCTTAGTGGCATCCCACAGAAAAAGCCATGGTCCACAGAGAGCTTCCAAAGCATCAGAGGGATCTCATTGTTAAACGGTATCAGTCAGGAGAAGGGTACAAAAGAATTTCCAAGGCATTAGATATACCATGGAACACAGTGAAGACAGTCATCATCAAGTGGAGAAAATATGGCACAACAGTGACATTACCAAGAACTGGACGTCCCTCCAAAATTGATGAAAAGGCGAGAAGAAAACTGGTCTGGGAGGCTACCAAGAGGCCTACAGCAACATTAAAGGAGCTGCAGATATATATGGCAAGTACTGGCTATGTGGTACATGTGACAACAATCTCCCGTATTCTTCATATGTCTGGGCTATGGGGTAGAGTGGCAAGACTAAAGCCTCTTCTTATGAAGAAAAACATC
The DNA here is from genome assembly GCF_905171765.1 of Bufo bufo. NCBI lineage: Eukaryota > Metazoa > Chordata > Amphibia > Anura > Bufonidae > Bufo > Bufo bufo. The sequence goes on along the minus strand of NC_053392.1, from coordinate 136,360,043 downwards.
CAAGCCAGGCTACATTTTGTAAAAACACATCTGAAGTCTCCCAAAAGCATGTAGGAAAAGGTGTTATGGTCTGATGAAACCAAGGTTGAACTTTTTGGCCATAATTCCAAAAGATATGTTTGGCGCAAAAACAACACTGCACATTACCAAAAGAACACCATACCCACAGTGAAGCATGGTGGTGGCAGCATCATGCTTTGGGGCTGTTTTTCTTCAGCTGGAACTGGGGCCTTAGTTAAGCTAGAGGGAATTATGAACAGTTCCAAATACCAGTCAATATTGGGACAAAACCTTCAGGCTTCTGCTAGAAAGCTGAACATGAAGAGGAACTTCATCGTTCAGCATGACAACGACCCAAAGCATACATCCAAATCAACAAAGGAATGGCTTCACCAGAAGAAGATTAAAGATTTGGAATGGCTCAGCCAGAGCCCAGTCCTGAATCTGAGTGAAAATCTGTGGGGTGATCTGAAGAGGGCTGTGCACAGGAGATGCCCTCGCAATCTGACAGATTTGCAGTGTTTTTGCAAAGAAGAGTGGGCAAATCTTGCCAAGTCAAAATGTGCCATGCTGATAGACTCATACCCGAAAAGACTGAGTGCTGTAATAAAATCAAAAGGTGCTTAAACAAAGTATTAGTTTAAGGGTGTGCACACTTATGCAACCATATTTATTTATTTATTTTTTCCCCTCTACCTAAAAGATTTCAGTTTGGTTTTCAATTGAGTGGTACAGTTTATAGGTGACATTAAAGGTGGAAAAAGTTCTGAAATGATTTATTTTTGTCTCATTTTTTTTACATCACAGAAACCTGACATTTTAACAGGGGTGTGTAGACTTTTTATATCCACTGTATATCATAAATGTCTAGTTACACTTCCGGGACTCCCATCTAATAAGAGAATACATGAAAGATACATGTGAGCAGCCAGAAGACATAGATATACATGTCTGTTACCAGATGGTCGGGGGCCGCACAGAATGGTATTGAGGGCCGCATGTGGCCCCTGAGCTGCAGGTTGCTCACCCCTGACATACATGGACCAGAGGAACCTTATTAGCCTAGTGGTGATATGATAGAAATATAGCACCTTTAAAGTCACAAATTAACATTTTATTGCTTCATTAGATTTTTTTCTATAAGTTGCCAGCTCCTATGAGGAAAGCTTTTACTTCTACGTACATTGGAGATAGACTCAGTATTACACATGTAATCCATTTGAAACAAGGTGTGAATAATCAGATACAAGAAATGATTAATGTAGAATGATTAATCCTCCCCTGTCTTCCTGGATCATCTACTGTATCATTTCTAAGGTATTCATGATTGAGGACTAATTGGCCCAGCATTTATTAGATGTATCTGTGTCTCTGATATGTAAGTTACATGATTACTTTAAACTTCTATTCTGCATTAGTTTTTTTTTGTCTTGGACTGAAGTCCTACTTGAAATGAGCGAGACCACATCACACCAGGCTCCTAGCTTTCACAGATCCAAACAACTGTACACCCCCCGATGTGTTTCATTGCCATAAAGTTTATTTTATGAAAGTGTCCTATTGGCCTAATCTGCTAAAAAAAAAAATAGAAAGAAATTGATCACTACAACAGACCAGTGCAGTCAATGGGCAGTCCTCCAGAGTAATAAACGTTGGCACCATTTTTAATATTTTCAATTAATATTTTCAGTTCCACGCTACTTTCAAACTCGGTTGGCTTCCAGTGAATAGGAACAGCTGGGTTTACATCACAAGGTTAAAAAACTCTGGTGGATTTAAAAGCTGACCTTTTCTTGGCTGTATTCATATACGCAGCATGTTTAGTATATAAACTTCTCATGTGTATAGGAACCACAAGAGTCTCAGCAGGGACTAACGAACAGATGTTCTTCTGGTTTGATGGGAATGATTGAGCACTATGGGAAGTAAAAGAAATGATCAATTGTAATGGCTAAAGACGGTAATACTGAGCAGCAATAGTTTATTAGACACCTAAGTTATGTGGAAGATTTTGAGCCGCTTAACCCCTTAAGGATCGGGCTCATTTTCACCTTAAGGACCAGGCCATTTTTTGCAAATCTGACCAGTGTCACTTTATGTGTGAATAACTTTAAAACTCTTTTACTTATCCAGGCCATTCTGAGATTGTTTTTTCGTCACATATTGTACTTCATGACACTGGTAAATGGAGTAAAAAAAAATCTTTATTTATAAAAAAAATACTAAATTTACCAAAGATTTGGAAAGATTAGCAAATTTCCAAGTTTCAATGTCTCTACTTCTATAATACATAGTAATACCTCCAAAAATAGTTATTCATTTACATTCCACATATGTCTACTTTGGGGACGTTACAAGGCTTAGAAGTTTAGAAGCAAATCTTGAAATTTTTCCGAAATTTTCCAAAACCCACTTTTTAAGGACCAGTTCATGTCTGAAGTCACTTTGTGAGGCTTACATAATAGAAACCACCCAAAAATTACCCCATTCTAGAGACTACACCCCTCAAGGTATTCAAAACTGATTTTACAAACTTTGTTAACCCTTTAGGTGTTCCACAAGAGTTAATGGCAAATGGAGATAAAATTTCAGAATTTTAATTTTTTGGCACATTTTCCATTTTAATCCATTTTTTCCAGTAAGGAAGCAAGGGTTAACAGTCAAACAAAACTCAATATTTATTACCCTGATTTTGTAGTTTGCAGAAACACCCCATATGTGGTCGTAAACTGCTGTACGGGCACACGGCAGGGCACAGAAGGAAGGGGGATGCCATATGGTTTTTGGAAGGCAGATTTTGCTGGACTGGTTTATTTACACTATTTCCCATTTGAAGCGCCCCTGATGCACCCCTACAGTAGAAACTCCAAAAAAGTGACCCCATTTTGGACACTACAGGATAAGGTGGCAGTTTTGTTGGTACTATTTTAGGGTAAATATGATTATTGGTTGCTCTATATTACACTTTTTTTGAGGCAAGGTAACAAAAAAATTGAAATTCTGAAATTTCATCTCCATTTGCCAATAACTCTTGTGGAACACCTAAAGGGTTAACAAAGTTTTTAAAATCAGTTTTGAATACCTTGAGGGGTGTAGTTTCTTAGATGGAGTCACTTTTTTTGGAGTTTCTACTCTAGGGGTGCATCAGGGGGGCTTCAAATGGGACATGGTGTCAAAAAACCAGTCCAGCAAAATCTGCCTTCCAAAAACCATCTGGCGTTCCCTTCCTTCTGTGCCCTGCCGTTTGGCCATACAGCAGTTTACGACACATATGGGGTGTTTCTGCACACCACAGAATCTGGGAAATAAATATTGAGTTTTATTTGGCTGTTAACCCTTGCATTGTTACTGGAAAAATTGATTAAAATGGAAAATTTGCAAATTAAATAGCTGTTTTGGGACAGTTTTTTTTGTTATTTAGATCGTTGATCTGACAGGTTAGATCGTGTGCTATTTCTATAGAGCAGGTTGTTATGGACGTGACAATACCAAATATGACTACTTTTTGGGGGGTTTTGTTTTAGTTTTACATAATAAAGCTTTTTTGAAAAAAAAGATTTTTTTGGTGTCTCCACATTCTGAAAGCCATATTTTTTTTTTGGGCGACTGTCTTATGTAGGGGCTCATTTTTTTGCAGGATGATATGTCAGTTTGATTGGCACTATCTTGGGGTGCATATGACATTTTGGTCGCTTGCTATTGCACTTTTTGTGACGTAAGTTGACAAAAATGGCTTTTGACACTGTATTTATATTATTTTTTGCTGTGTTCATCTGAGGGGTTAGGTCATGTGTTATTTTTATAGAGCAGGTTTTTACGGACGCGGCGATACCTAATATGTATACTTTTTTAGTATTTAAGTTTTACACAATAATATCATTTTTGAAACAAAAAAAGAAAATCATGTTTTAATGTCTCCATAGTCTGAGAGCCATATTTTTTTTATTTTTTTTGGCGATTGTCCTATGTAGGGGTTCATTTTTAGCGGGATGAGATGGCGGTTTGATTGGTAGTATTTTGGGAGGCATATAACTTTTTGATTGCTTGCTATTACACTTTTTGTGATGTGAGGTGACAAAAATGGCTTTTTTGACACGGTTTTTATTGAATTTTTTTACGGTATTTACCTGAGGGGTCAGGTCATGTGATATTTTTATAGAGCAGGTTCTTACGGACGCGGCAATACCTAATATGTATATTTTATTTTTTCTTACTTTAACACAATAACAGCATTTTAGAAAAAAGAAAATCATGTTTTAGTGTCTCCATAGTCTGAGCCATATTATTTTTTATTTTTGGGCGATTGTCTCATGTAGGGGCTCATTTTTTGCGTGATGAGGTGCCAATTTGATTGGTACCATTTTCGCATACATACGACTTTTTTGATTACTTTTATTACCTTTTTTGGGAAGTAAGGTGGGCAAAATTTCAATTTCATCCTAGTTTTTTTTTTTGTTATGGCGTTCACCGTGCAGGGAAAGTAACATGACCATTTCATAGATCAGGTCATTACGGACGCGGTGATATCAAACATGTGTAGTGCATTTTATTTTTTACATTTTTAATCAGTGATAAATGTGTTTTTTTTTTGTTTTTTTTTCACTTTTTTTAAAAAACAATTGACCCAGACCCACTTGGTTCTTCGAGATCCAGTGGGTCTGATGCCTGTATAATACAATACAGTACACTATATGACACTGTATTTATATATATTTTTTTGCTGTGTTCATCTGAGGGGTTAGGTCATGTGTTATTTTTATAGAGCAGGTTTTTACGGATGCGGCGATACCTAATATGTATACTTTTTTAGTATTTAAGTTTTACACAATAATATCATTTTTGAAACAGGACCCCCCTCGGCATTGTCACAGAGTGCCTGCTGAATGATTTCAGCAGGCACTCTGTTCTGATCACCGCCCGCCGCGGTGATCGGGAATACACCGGGCGTACAGGTACGCCCTGTGTCCTTAAGTACCGGGACATCAGGGCGTACCTGTACGCCCTGTGTCCCCAAGAGGTTAATCATGTGACTAAATTCTCTTGTGATCAATTTGAAATGTATGTATGCTTATATGATGCGTTACTAATTCAATCATTTTGTGGCACACTCTTGAGGATGCAAATAAAGGGATTGTCCTGCCATTTATATTGATGATCTATTGTCAGGATAGGACATAAATATCAGATCGGCAGGGGTCAGACTTCCGAAATCCCCGCCGATCAGCTCTTTGAAGAGGAGGTAGTGCTCTATGCTAGTGCTGTTTCCTGGCCATTTGTTAAATAATATGTGATATAATATTAATTGGTATTTAATATAAAGTATGTATTACATTACACACTGACACCATCTATAGTAAAGTTCATGGACGATGGGAGGTCTGTATGAGGACGTCAAGACCTATAAATCTCCATGTAGAAGCACATACATTGGTTAGGACACGCCTGTATCTATGGTATAAATGACTGACAGAGATAGACAAGGGGTCTTCTTCTTACTCACTATGTTGGGGGTGTTTGCTGGCTAGAGATGAAGACACATGGAGCCTGAAGATTCACAGGGGCGGCGCTTCCATTAAAGGGGTATTCCCATCTTCAGTTTTCATACTTACCTTTGTCCAGCAGGACGTTCACTTCCTGGATTCGGCGGTGCTTGATTGACGTCTTCTCCCGGCTAGGCCGCGCTTGCGAAGAAGACTGAAGTTTTTCTCCCGGCCGTGCAATGTCCTAAACGCTACTGGCACATGATATGGGAGGGGGGGGGGGGGGGGGGCTCTGGCTACTGGCACATGATATGGGGGGGGGGGGGGCTCTGGCTACTGGCTCATGATGGGGGGGCCTCTGGCTACTGGCACATGGGGCTTCTGGCTACTGGAACCTAGGGCTCTGGCTACTGGCACATAATATGGGGGGGCTCTGGCTACTGACACATGATAGGGGAGGCTCTGGCTACTGGCACATGATATGAGGGGGGCTCTGGCTACTGGCACATGATATGGGGGGCCCTGGCTACTGGCACATGATATGGGGGACTCTGGCTACTAGCACATGATATGGGGGGCCTCTGGCTATTGGCACATGATATGGGGGGAGGGCTCTGGCTACTGGCACATGATGGGGGGGCCTCTGGCTACTGGCAAATTATATGGTGGGGCTCTGGCTACTGGCACATGATATGGGGGGAGGGCTCTGGCTACTGGCACATAATGGGGGCCTCGGGCTACTGGCACATGGGGCTCTGGCTACTGGCACATGATATGGGGGGGCTCTGGCTACTGGCACATGATATGGGGGAGCCTCTGGCTACTGGCACATGATGGGGGGGCCTCTGGCTACTGGCACATGATATGGGGGGGGGGGGCTCTGGCTACTGGCACATGATATGGGGTGGGCCCTGGCTACTGGCACATGATATGGGGGGGGCTCTGGCTACTGGCACATGGGGCTCTGGCTACTGGCACATGATATGAGGGGGCTCTGGCTACTGGCACATAATATGGGGCCAATGGCTACTGGCACATGATATGGGGGGGCTCTTGTTACTGGCACAAGATGGTGGGGGGGCTCTTATTACTGGCACATAATTGGGGGCATCTATGGGGGCACATTTTACTGGCACATTATTGGGTGGCACTATGGGGGCACTTCTTACGGACACCTTATTGGTGGCCACTATAGGGGCATCTACTGAGGCCACAAAAAAGGGGTATTTTATATGGGGGGCTCTGTACCGTAGCATTTTATACTGTGACACATTATGGTGGGTACTATGGGGAAGGTGGGAGAGGAGTACTATGGGGTCATCTACGGGGGGCACAAAGAAGGGGTATTTTATACTTACAAATTATGGGGGACACTGAGGGCATCTACTGGTACATTATGGGGGGCACTAGGAGGGAGAGGGGAGAGGAGCACTATGGGGGCATTTACTGGGGGCATTTACTAGGGGCACTATATAGGGGTATTTTATACTGGCACATTATGGGGGCACTATTTGGAACATTAGCTCAACTGGGGGCATTACAAGGGGGTATGTTTTGCACATTATAAGGAGAATTATTTCTACTGGGGGGCATTATGGTGGGCTTTATTACTCCCCCATGGTATGAGCCCTCTAGTAGCAGCACCATCCTCTCCCTGCTCTGTGACCCCTCAGCCCCTTCCCCAAATCCTTATTATGAAATCTTTCTCATTAGGATAAAACACAACATCAGCTCCTCCGAGCCCCCTGCCAAAGTGTTGAATGGTGTCCGAGATCCCCAAGGGCCAAGCCAAGTAACAGTAAGTTTTCATGTGAAATAGGTTTGTTATACACATATAGCATACACTGTGCCACACAATATACAGTATCTTCTGTATGAACGTCCACAAATTAAATCTCCAGAGGGAGGGGACCCTTATTGTTTTTCGCCCCAGGGCCCCATTTCACCTAGAACCGGCCGTGAAGATTCCTAACCTTCAACAATGATACTTCAAGGACATTAAGACTTTTCCTAAACTATTTCTGTAAGTAATCAACTCTTATGAAGACTGAAAATAAATCGCATTATTCATTTTTTATATAACTCTTGTTGAATCCTGGTAATGAGTCCTCCGGGTGTTCTGTACTCCAAATAAGCATACACTAGATTTAGAGAGGATTACCAAATCAGGTTGATATATTTTTCATACATAAATATAATATACTTGGAGACTTATTACGCCATTACACTACGTGTTGTCTCCCGTGGAGTGGCAGGATAGTGGAATTACAAGTACCCGTTCCCAGGGCTGGGTCAAGGAGTAGCCAATGATGGCTGCATCTGCGACCGTTCAGTCTCACAGGCTTCAGGCTGCAACCTACGGTGCCAGGTCTCGAATGATCACGTCATCGCGCAAGACCTGATGCAGAATGTCATGTGGACTGCTTGCGCCAGAACGCAGCAACACAGGCCACAGACAGATAGCAGTGGGGGAACGGGAGTCAGGTGTTTTTGTTTTTACCTTCAGCAATGGCACTAATAGTACTGGGGGCACCAAGGAAGGCACTAGGGAGCATCATATATACTGGGGTGGGGGGAGCATCATATATACTAGCACTGGGGTGGGGGGAAGCATCATATATACTGGCACTAGGATGGGGGGGAGCATCATATATACTGGCACTAGGGTGGGGGGAGCATTATATACTGGTACTACGGGGAGACATATATATATATATATATATATATATATACTGCCACTATGGGGGCCTATACATGTATATACTGGCATATATATACTAGCACAACAGAGGAAAGGGCGGAGAAGTATTATATACTGTAACTATGGGGGAGCTATATAATACAGGGGGTACTATAAATATTGGGGCACTGGTGGCATTATTACTACTAGGGATACTGTGGCAGCATTATTATTACTGGGCACAATATAGAGGGCATTGCTACTAATTTATGTATTATCACTATTTGGGTCACTATTTCTAATGAGGGCAGTCTGGGAGCGCTATTACTATGGGGGGGGGGGCTATCTGTATGGTACTGTTATTTCTGACAGTATTGTGGGCATGGGGGAAGCACAGTGGGCACAGTATTGGTGGTAGCAGCAGGATGGGTCTGTATAAATTTGGGGGCTGATCTGCAAAATTTGTAACAGTCCCCCATGTGGCGTATAGTAATACTGGTGTTTTCTTATATAGCAGAGGGGGCTGCACAGATGGTAGACCAAATGGTGAAGAAAAGGAAAGTGAAGTCAACTGTAAGTCACTGGAACTGCCCCTGACGGCTTCTTTTCAATGTGCTTTAATATTTTTGTTGGAAGAAAGGTCACTTTTAATTGATTCGGGGGGTTAGATGAGCAATTTGCCTGCTCCGCCTAGGGCATCCAAATACCTTGTTCCGGCCCTCCCTGCTCCATTAAAGTTAATGGAGCGAGAACTCATCATTACACTGCACTTCTGAGAGGAAGTTCAGTGTAAAGAACATGATTAATAATTCGCTGAAAAAAATGCACCAAAATGATAAGCAACTGACAATACTAGCTAATTCCTCAGGTCGATGTTAAAAGCTGAGAACTTTGCCAATATTGTCCAGTCAGGAACATATCGGAGCCCCTCATGCACCACGTCACGGTGTCTCAGCACGCATGGGGTCCTACCACTAACCTGCCCGTGGTGTCTGAACAGTGCTAGAAACCAACTAACACCCAGACTCTCACATGCCTCCATAGTGGTATCACCAATGCACTGTGAGGTAGGATAAAGCTGTGAGGCGCACCCACAACAGACCATGTGACACAGAAGCCACCAGGTGCAAAAGAACGTTACCAGCAATATAAAGTGGCACAGTCCATACACATAAGGACAAAAACTCACTGAAAGAAGTGGCCTAAACGGGTGAAAATGCTCCAAACCCAGACACTGTGGCGTGTCTATAACCGGGGGAGCAATTCCTCCGTATGCGGTCTGCAGACAACGGCAATCCCCAGCAAAAAAATGCGTATAATGGAGGATGCCGATGCGGACCGCATGCACCACAAGAACATCTTAAATTTTTTGCACATCTGACATGTGTCACTTTATGTGGTAATAACTTTGGAACGCTTTTACTTATCGAAGCCATTCTCGTGACACATTATACTTCATGATAGTCATAAATTTGAGTCAATATATTTCACCTTTATTTATGAAAAAATCCCCAAACTACCAAAAATGTAGAAAAATTAGCAATTTTATAAATTTCAATTTCACTGCTTTTAAAACAGAAAGTGATTCCTCATAAAATATTTATTACTTAACATTCCCCATATGTCCACTTTATGTTGGCATCATTTTGTAAATGTCATTTTATTTTTTTAGGACGTTAGAAGCAATTCTTAAATGTTTTAAGAACATTTCCAAAACTCACTTTTTATGGACCAGTTCAGGTCTGAAGTCACTTTGTGGGGCTTACATAGTGGACACCCCCCATAAATGACCCCATTGTAGAAACTAGACCCCTCAAGTTACTCAAAACAGATTTTAAAAACTGTGTTAACCCTTTAGGTGTTCCACAAGAATTAAAGGAAAATGGAGGTGAAATTTCTAAATTTCACTTTTTTGGCAGATTTTCCATTTTAATCCATTTTTTTTCTTTAACACATCGAGGGTTCACAGCCAAACAAAACATAATATTTATTACCCTGGTTCTGCGGTTTACATAAACACCCCACATTTGGTCATAAACTGATGTAAGGGCACACGGCAGGGCACAGAATAAAAGAAGCAAGGTGACCAAAAATTGGTTGTTTTAGCACAGTATTTATTTATTTTCACAGCGTTCATCTGAGGGGTTAGGTCATGTGACATTTTTATAGAACAGATCGTTACGGACGTGGCAATACCTAATATGTATACTTTTTCTCATTTATTTAAATTAAGTTTTACACAATAATAGCATTTTTTAAACCCAAAAAATTATGTTTTAGTGTCTCCATAGTCTGAGAGCCATAGCTTTTTTTTATTTTTGACCGATTGTCTTAGTTAGGGTCTCATTTTTTGCAGGATGAGGTCAGAGTTTGATTAGTACTATTTTGGGTACTTTTTGTGGTACTTTTTGATCGCTTGGTGTTGCACTTTATGTGATGTTTTTTGGCACTGTTTTTTATTTTATTTTTTACGGTGTTCACCTTAGGGGTTAGGTCATGTGATATTTTTATAGAGCAGGTTATTACGGATTTAAAATATCATCAAGGTCTGATGATATTTTAAATCTTACGGTCACAGCAGCAGACTGTGGCAGGGATCCTGGCTGCGATCCTCTAACGGATACCGAGTGCTGAGTGTGTTTGGGAGCGCGGGTGGGCTAGTATACATTTCACATACAGGTTATTACGGATGCAGCAATACCCAATATGTTTACTTTTTATTTATTTCACTTTAACACAATAAAACTGTTTTGAAGCAAAAAAATTATATCATATTTTAGTGTCTCCATTGTCTGAGAGTCATAGTTTTATTTTTATTTTTTGACCGATTGTCTTGGTAAGGGTACTTTCACACTAGCGTTTTTGTTTTCCGGTATTGAGTTCCGTCACAGGGGCTCAATACCGGGAAAAAATGATCAGTTTTATCCTAATGCATTCTGAATGGAGAGCATTCCGTTCAGTATGCATCAGGAACTATCCCTGCCTTCTCTCTGGGGTGCCCTACTGTCACTGACAGCGGGCCCCTGACACAGCAGCTGCACGATTAGCGTGCATCTGCGATCTCTGAATGGATGTTTCAGAACGTCCATTCAGAGATGAACCACCACTACCCGGATGTTCATAGTCAACGGGCAGGTCTGAAGTAGTTAAAATGGCACTGTACTTTCAATTTTGATATGTCATAGGGATATATCAAATGTTTTGATCGGTGGGGATCTAAGTGCTAAAACTCCCACCGATCTCTATAACGAAGGGAGAGAAATGCTCACTCAGTGTGCACTCTCTCTTCGCTGCACAAGATGAGAGCGATACAGACTTTCTATTGAGTCCGTCTCACTTCCTCTCTTGCAGTTAGTAGAGAGAACGCACTAAGCAAACGCTTCTCTGCTATCGTTCTAGAGATTGGTGGGAGTCTCAGCATTCAGACCCCCACCGATCTAAACTTTTGTTATGTTCCTTCTGAAAGTACAGTACACTTAAAAAAAAAAATTAACGCAAAAAATATCCATTTTTAATCAAGTTACTAAAGATCACCTGTGTAGCTGAGGCTTAGAGGTGTTTTCCAGGAGTACATTACTTCTAGCTGCCTGCCTGCGCTACTGAAATGATTAGAGATGAGAGAATTTCTCAAAAATTTGATTCGGCCGGTTTGCCGAATTTTCCGAAAATATTCGATCCGAATTTATTTGTGGTGAATCGCGTTACAAAAATGCTATTTCCTGACTGCAGAGAGCCTGTATAGTGGTGTAGAACACTGTGCCTTGCAGTAACATGCATAGTGAGTCTGGTATGGTAGTCAGTATGATACGCAGATGACAAGCGTCGCTCTTAGAATCACTGCACACTTCACTTATTTGGGCAGTTACGGGGCCAAAACCGACCAAATAACTCAAGTGTGAACTCAGCCTTACAGGTCGATGTTAGGACCAGGTATAAAGAACCGTGCTGAGGCCCAAGATCCTACTATAGCGTGAAAGAGCGCACTCCTTTTACACCGATTCACTGATCCCACATAGATGTCTACAGAACCTGTTCTATTAAACGCTTATACAAGTAGAGCCCTCCTGACAGAGTGGAGAGGGTGTCAGCAATAAGTTTGTGTTGATGTCACTGATTATTTTGCCCTTCCTCTGATCCATCAGAACAATAACCCCCCAAAAAACAGATCCTGTCTGTTGAGCATCCGCCTTCACTCGGTCAGCATTTGGTCAGTAATCCATCAGTATTGCTAAAGCCCCCCTAAAAAAGGAGTGGATCCAAAACAGAGATGATACATAAATCAAATATTTTGTCTTCTGTGCTTTTTACCCACTCCTGCTTTTGGCTACCAAATCAAAAGCCCATTCTGATGGGACCATACAGGCCTTACAGCTGCTACACAGACAGGATCCGTTGTGCGTCTGATTTATCCTTCCTTCTGACAGATCAGAAGAAGGGTCAATTAAATGATGATGTCAAGCAGGCCAAAAAGGCAAAATGGTGGCCCAGTCATGGAGTGGGGAGGGTTGGAGAACAGCTTGAGAAGTCCAGAGAGTGGCCAAATGACATAGTGTTGAGGTAGCAGCAGCATGAGGAGACCACAGAGTGGCCCAGTGACATAGTGGGGAGGTGGCAGCAGCAGCATGAGGAGACCACAGAGTGGCCCAGTGACATAGTGTTGATTTAGCAGCAGCATAAGGAGACCACAGAGTATCCCATTTACCTAGTGTTGAGGTGGCAGCAGCATGGAGAAGCCACAAAGTGGCCCAGTGACATAGTGTTGAGTTAGCAGCAACATGAGGAGGCCACAGACTGGCAAGGTGACGTAGTGTGGAGGTGGCAGCAGCAACATGAGAAGGCCACAGAGTGGCCCAGTGACATAGTGTTGAGTTAGCAGCATCATGAGAAGACCACAGAGTGGCCTAGAGACATAGTTGTGAGTTGCCAGCAGCATGAGGATACCACAGAGTGGCAAGGTGACATAGTGTGGAGGTGGCAGCAGCATCAGGAGACCACAGAGTGGCCCAGAGACAGAGTTGTGAGTTGGCAGCAGCATGAGGAGGCCACAGAGTGGCCTAGTGACATAATGTTGAGGTAGCAGCAGCATCAGAAGGCCATAGGGCAGCCCAGAGACAGAGTTGTGAGTTGGCAGCAGCATAAGGAGACCCCAGAGTGGCCCAGAGACAGAGTTGTAAGTTGGCAGCAGCATGAGAAGACCACAGAGTGACAAGGTGACATAGTGTGGAGGTGGCAGCAGCATGAGGAGGCCACAAAGTGGCACAATGACAGAGTGTGGAGGTGGCAGCAGCAGCATGAGGAGACCAAAGAGTGGCACAATGAAATAGTGTGAAGGTGGCAACAGCAGCATAAGAAGACCTGAGTGGTGAGGTGACAGCATTTTGGGTGGACAGGTGAGTTCTCCTTGGGGTAACTATGGCCCCTGCTGCACTAAACACCCGCTCTGATGCCACACTACTGGCCGGGCAGGACAGCTTTTCCAGGACAAACTCGGCCAGTTGTGGCCACAAATCCAATTTGGCTGCCGATAGTAGTCCAGCGAATCTCCAATGTGGGGTGGCAGGGTGCTGTCCAAGTATGCCACCACCTGCTAGTTCAGGTTCTGATCCATATCTAGCTGCTGCTGCTGGTTAGTAGTTTCTTCACTAGGCAGGTGAAGAAAGCTGCTCATCAGCTACTCTAGACTCAGTTTGCTGCTGATGGAGCTGGTACTGCTACTACCCCCCACCCCACCACAGCAGCCATGGCAGTGGAATGTGAGTGCAGAGGGCCCCCCAGTCAGACCTGCGAGAGGATGGACAATGGCGCAAATAGGCAACGGCCAACTGACTACATAGGATGTCTCGATAGTAGTTCAGTTTGTCCTCCCTCTCAGCAGGTGTAAAAAAGGCCCCGATTTTGGACCGGTAGCGAGGGTCTAACATGGTGAAGAGCCAGTAGTCATCTCTCTGCCGAATGGTGACAAATCGGCTGTCACTACCCATGCGTCGGGCCTTTTGTGCAAGTGACTCGGAGGGATTCCCTGCCTCCATCTCCACTGCATACTGCCACGGTATGTCTGGGTCCTCTGCTTCCTCTTCCTCATCTCCCTCTTGCTCCTCCGGCTGCTCCTCCTCTCCTGTCACCTGTGTAGAAAAACCACTCATTTCCATACACATTGCTTGTGCTCCAATTTCCTCCTCCACTTCAGCCGCCACAGGGCTCATGTGGCTGTGAGATGTAGGTGTCACGTCTCCAGTCCCCTGACCAGCCAGATTTACCAGCATCTTTTCCAGAAAATGAATCAGGGGAATGACCTTGTTCATTCCGTAGTCCTGGCGACTGACAAATAAAGTGGCCTCCTCAAAGGGCACGAGCAAACGGTAGGTGTCACGCATGAGCTGCCACTGGCTAACATCGAAGTTACACAGGGGAGTATCTCTGTCCCCCTGTATCATCAAGAAATAATGTATGGCCTTTCTCTGTTCGTATAGTCGGTCCAACTTTTGGATGATGGAATTCCAACGGTTGGAAACGTCGCATATCAGCCTATGTTGGGAGACGCCATTCTGCAGCTACAGCTCAAGGAGGGTGTGCTTTGCGGTGTACGAGTGGCTGAAGTGCATGCAAAGTTTCTTGGCCATTTTTAGAATGTCTTGCAGATGGGTGGAAGACTTCAGGAAACGCTTGACAACCAGATTGAACACGTGTGCCATGCAGGGCGCATGGCTCATCCCTCCTTGATGCAGCGCCGACAGCATGTTCTTCCCGTCGTCGTTCACCATGGTTCCGATTTTGAGTTTTCACTGAGAAAGCCAGGATTTGATTTCTTGATGAAGGACGCGGAGCAGTTCCTCCCCTGTGTGACTCAGTTTGCCCAGGCAAACTAGGTGCAGAACAGCGTGATACCTCAGTGCCCTAGACTTGTGGTATGCTGGTGAATTGTCCCTGCACTGGAGGCTGAGGACACGGTGGAGAATAAGGAGGCGGACATTGTCGCAGGACCAACGGCGTGAGAACCTAGAGGCGGAAGCGGCGTCACCTGGCCAAGTTGCTGGTTTGGCACATTTACCCAGTGGGCCGTAAAGGACATATATTGTCCTTGACTGTAGTTACAGCTCTACACGTCGGCGCTGCTGTGCACTTTGGCAGACACCAACAGGCTCAAGGACTGGCCCACCTTCTTATTCTACATATTTGTGCAGGGCTGGTACTGCCTTTTTGGCAATTAAATGACAGATTGGGACTCTCCACCTCGACTCGGCACAAGCCATCAGTTCTCTGAAGGATGCATAGTCCACCACTTGGAAAGGGAGGGACTGTAGCACCAGAAACTTAGCCAGGAGCACGTTCAGCTTCTGCGCCGTTGGATGAGTACTTGCATACTGTTGTCTCTAGGAAATCGCTTCAGTGATCGATTGCTGACAGAATAACTGACGAGGAGTAGGAGGGCGAGGAGCATGAGCATCAGGATCGGTAGATGATGGGAAGGACAGACAGCCTTGACTGCCTGAAATTGGGTGTGTGCCACTGGGTGATGCAGCGATTGCTGCGGCAGGCTGGACCACCACATTGGGCCACAGTTCTCCCAGGCCACTTTATGGTGATGCTGCATATGTTGACGCGGTGGCTGTGGTGCGAACATTGGAACCCTGGCCACGCTTCCCCTTCTGCCCACAGATTTGGCAAATGGCCATGTTCACCTCCTCCAGCGGCTTAACAAAAAACTGACACACCGCCGAGTAGGTGATTTTACCCCAACACTCCTCACTGACTGACTGTTACCGCTGTTGCCTTCGTTAACCCCTGCACCACTACTTTCCAGGCTGGTAGGCTCCTGCGAAGCGGATGGTCTACCCCGGGCAAGTTTGGCTCCCGACCTCCCACGGCTGCCATCCTGCTGACTCCCGGCCACGCCACCGACTTGCTGGTTCTGCCGCTGCCTCACGTGCAAGCTGCCACCCTCTTCTCCCAATGATAAAGAAGCCCCTTTGTCACCCGGCTCCTAATTGCGATCGGCTACATCATCATCGAGGACTGTCTGCACGTCACTGATGTCCTCCTCAACAGTCTCTGAGCCAGGAGCCTGACCGCTCTCAACACCAGTTCCCACTCCACTGTCCTCATCACTACTTGCCTGCCTATCGGAGGAAGCGGCTGATGTCTCATCCAGATCTTGGCTGGCCAGTAGCTGCTGACTGTCCTGTAGTAGCTTGTCCTCGCTGTATAGTGGAGCTGAGCCCACAATATATAATACTTCTCTCGCTGAGGGAACAGAAAAGGACAGAGGCAGGTTGAGGACAAGTGAGGGCACAGGGCCTGCTCCCGGGCCATGCCAACTAAGGGTTGTGTCTGATGAACCCACTGACTCTTGGCTGGGGGTGTCTGATGTCACTTGGGACGAAGTGACCGAGTCAACCATTCAAGAACCGCTGGGTTGCTGGTCAAGACACGACCGCTAGATGACACTGCCACGCCCCCTTACTCTACTGCGACCTGTGCCTGCGCCAGAGACATTTAGGCCTCTGCCCCTCCCCTGTGCAGGGCCTGGCACTTCTCGGTCTGACATACTGTTAGATCAAATAAATAAATAAAAAGGAAATTAATACACCCCAAAAAAGGCTGTAATTTTCTCACTTCACCACACAACGGCTAATAAGCCCCTTTTTTCCCCACTAATACACCCCAAAAAAGGCTTTAGAACATATAACTGCACCACTGAACGGCAAATAAGTCCTTGTTTTTTTCCACTAATACACCCCAAAAAACACTGCAATTTTCTCACTTCACCACAAAACGGCTAATAAGCCCCCTTTTTTCCCCACTAATACACACCAAAAAAGGCTTTACAACATATAACTGCACCGCTGAATGGCAAATAAGCCCTTATTTTTTCGACTAATACACCCCAAAAAAGACTTTAGAACATATAACTGCACCGCACAACAGCTAATAAGATGTAGAAATATTTCCTAGTAATACACCCTGTTAATGGCTGTATCACACAGCACGTGCACTCCAATAACAAGAATGGTTTGCTGGAATTACAGAGGTATTATCTATTACAAACCTAAAAGCAGCAGTATAATGGCAATTTGGATCCGCAGTCAAAATCCTGTAAAAGGATTGCTGCATCAGGCTGGACCACCCAGTCTGCACACTCCCCTATTGGACCCTGTTCTCCTTTTATAGTGTGGAATAATTCCTCCCTATCCTTTCCCTACACTTCTAATGATCATTCCCTGAACTTCTATTGAGCAAAATATAAGTTTTCAAGTCTTTCCGATCACTGTCCCTAGCGCCTGCTGACATCTCTCCCTGCACTAAGTACACTGGAAAATGGCTGAATACAAGATGGCTAAGGCTATTTATAGAGCTGTGACATCACAGGGCTGGCTGCTGATTGGCTGCATGCATGGCATTGTGGGTGATCCCTTGTTCCCAGAGTTCGTTGCTCCATATCCTAACATGTGCAGCAGCCATTTTAGGAAAAATGTGATTCGTTACCACGAAGCGTGAGGAAATTCGGATTCGGTGCGAATCGACTTTTTCCTGAAATTCGGATCGAATTCCACTTCATCAACTTCGATTCGCTCATCTCTAGAAATGATCACACTTATTTGCACCTCCGTGCTGGCTTCTGCTGTAATGGAATTTGGCCCAATAGCACTGTATGCTCTGCTGTCAGGTCCCCCTTTCTTTATATCAATTATACATAGAAGAGATTTACTAATGAAAATGGCGTACATGCTTTACACCACATTTATTGTTTTAGACTCCTCCAACAAGAGGTGTGACTTAAACTTAAGAGATAGTAATGTGCACCCAATATTCTGATTTAAAGCAAGCCGCCTAATAGGTGGTTTAAACTTAATATAACAAAAACAAAGACAGGTGCACTCTGCGGTCTTCTAACCCTCATACTGGTGTAAAATACCACTGGCTCCTGGTATTGCCCATACGGCCCAGGTAGGTTTAGCGTTAGGTCCCAAGCTACTTGAGAAACCTTGGCGCGGTGCTCGGGCTCAGACATGTCCTCCAAGCAGGATATGTTGGCTAATCTCTCAATTTTACACCAGTACGAGGGTTAGTAAGACCGCAGAGTGCAACCGTCTTTGTTTTTGTTATATTATTTATACTGTTTATCACATCCACACATTTGCTATCCTGTGCAGGACAGGATGTCCATTGTGGTACTTGTGGTCCGCTGCAGGCATCCTCCATTGTATGCATTTTTGCTGGGGATTGCCATTAGCAGCGGACCACGAGTGCAGGATCTGCCCCCCCGGCATAGATGCACCACTGCATATGGGGTTGAGCACTTCCTGCTTTTTAATACCACGCCAATCTGTAGTTTGTATAGTGGTTTATCAGATTTATCATCCAGCATCAGCCACTGTGATGAATCTGGTGAATTTTTAGACTAATTTAAGCTTACACTGTCTAAAAATCCGACTTTATTAGGAAATCTGCCCCAATACCTTTCATGTTTATACACTAATTACGTTATTATTTTGTGAAATCTTCTTTTCATAAAAGGCATGTGGTTGTATGCGCCTTGACCGCTATTAGACAGTAGACAAGATCAGGTTTACAGAAGATGTTCTTTCTGGCACCAGGTTTAAAGAGGGAAGTACAGATGGTTGTGATAGTGGTTGTCTTCTCTGTTGAAATGTGTGCACAAGGCTGCAGACCACAAAGGGTGCTGTCACCCACAGCTTATTGTGGCAGTTTTTGATGCATTTTTTTTAATCTTTTTTAGCCAAAGCCAGAAGTGGATCCAAGAGGAGAAGTGGAAGTTCTTCCTTTCTCATTCCCTTTCAACTCACTTCTAACCATGGCTCAAAAAACTGCATCAAAATCTATTGCAAAAAGTTGTGTGTGACACCACCCTACGAGTACAGCCACACATTCAGGTTCCTTAATGCAGTTTTAGAAGTCAAAACCCGGAGGCCATTACTCATAGAATCACTAGAAACGTAGAGGAAGCCAAAAATTAGGCTTAATGTTATGGTACGGCCACATGTCATATCTGTCCTTTATATTTTCTCTCCATTTATTGATTTTGGCTTCCAAAACCGCATCAAGAAATCTGACCTACCCTAAGATAGACATGCAAAAATAAAATCTAGAAATCCATCTTCAACTGCTCGGTCGTTTTCGTTTCTTTCAAAAATTTTAAAACAGTGGCTGAAATCCAATCATTACCTAAATGTTGTGTCCTGTATCTAAGGAAATGCCTGAACATGATTAATGTAAAACATTAAAATCAGCCATCATATAGGACAAGACAAAGCTAGAACCAGCCCTGTACCTCACATGGATTCAGGGATTTCCACGTTCATTGCTCCAACGGCTCTGCTAGATTTATATCAAGTTGTCAGCTTAGTGGGAGTGTCCTTTCCCAGGGGCACTTCCTGTCTGCTGCAGCCAGTGGCAGTTGAAGGATGAAACTGAGCATGTGTGGCCACCTCAGCGAGCAGGACAGAGAAATTAGAAAAAGAGCAAACAGCAGGTGGGGACATACAGATATGTTTTATTGAATTACACAGTAGCTATAATAAATTTATAATTAGATGTAGTTACAATATTTTTCATGGGACAACCCCTCTAAAACAATAAGCGCCTGTCGAATGTGATTAGCATTTTGTTATGGATTCCATGCCCCAATTCATGACAATCCTCGTGTCATCCATGTGAATATGGTTTCGGCAGCCCTGTTCACATGCTATGGAAAGTGTCCACCGGAAATGAAAATCTGTGAGAATAAGGGCTAATGCACATGACCATATGTTTTTTGTGGTCCGCAAAACACGGATCCGCAAAAAATACGGATGAAGTCCGTGTGCATTCTGTATTTTAAAGAACGGAACAGCTGGCCCCTAATAGAACAGTCCTATCTTTGTCCGTAATGCGGACAATATTAGGACATGTTCTGTTTTTTTTTGCAGAACGGACATGCGGACATACGGAAATGGAATGCATACGGAGTAACTTTCTTTTTTTTTTTGCGGACCCATTGAAATGAATGGTTTCGCATGCGGTCCGCAAGAAGAACGGACACAGAAACAAAATACGCTTGTGTGCATGAGCCCTAAGTAGCATGCTCTTTATTCCAGTGAAAAGCCAGTAAATTTGCCGTATTGACTAGGCCTAATCCTCACGGCACGTCAAACTACCTATCCACACCTCTGATGTCTGCCAAAAATCCTGGAGTAAAATACATGACAGATTACAATTTGCAAGTCTGACTTGTTTGAAAATACTCTAAGGATACTTTCAACTTGCGGCAGAGGATTCCGGCAGGCAGTTCCGTCATCCGTCACAGCGGATCCGTCACAATGTATGCAAACCGATAGCATTTGTCAGACGGATCAGGATCCTGATCTGTATGACAAATGCGTTGAAATGCCAGATCTAGTGTCAAATTTTTTGCGGTCTGAGCATGCGCAGACCGCAATGCCGGATCCGTTTTGCCGGAACACTCGGGGCCGGATCCAGCATTAATGCATTTCAATGGGAAAAAATGCCAGATCTGACATTCCAAGTGTTCCGGAATTTTGGACGGAGATAAAACCGCAGTATGCTGCCGTATTATCTCCGTCCTGAAAAGTCAAAAAGACTGAACTGAAGACATCCTGAACGGATTGCTCTCCATTCAGACTGCATGGGGATAAGACTGATCAGTTCTTTTCCTGTATTAAGCCCCTAGGACGGAACTCTATGCTGGAAAATAATAACGCTGGTGTGAAAGTACCCTAAAACTGGAAAACTATTCAGCATGGAGCGTGCAGAGATTGCTGCCATAGAATTTAAGTTGTAGATGATAGGTCGCTGTGTACAGACGCTCATACCAAGAAGATTGTAAATGCAGCGGTCTCCTTCCCTTAAAGAGCAGCCGACTGTCAGGAAGGAACGCTTCCTTCCCGACAATCAGCCACTCAGTCGGCCCGTCTAAATCCACCTTTAGGGCTCATGCACACGACCGTATGCCCTCCGAGACATACGGTTCGTGAGCGGGCCATATGTCCCGGCGCGGCATACATTGTGCGCACGGGAACGCACAGCATCGTAGATTACTGTGATACTGTGCACATCGGGCCGCCCGCAGGGCTATTGTCCCGCACTCATATGATCATATGAGTGCGGGACAATAGCCTCGCGGGTGGCCCGATGCACACAGTATCACAGTAAACTATGATGCTGTGCGCTCCCGTGCGCACAATGTATGCCGCGCCGGGACATATGGCCCGCTCACGAACCGTATGTCTCGGAGGGCATACGGTCGTGTGCATGAGCCCTTAGAGAGAGAGAGAGAGAGATGTAGCTGTAGGTATGTATGTGCTGTGATCTTCCTGGTGACAGATTTTCTTTAGGGAGGCAGCCCATTTTGCACATCATGTTGCGGCAATTGTTTTGTCTTTTTCATGTCCATCTTTCAAAATGTCATAACAGTTTTTTACTTTTCTGTTGACATAGCCATATGAGGGCTTGTTTTTGTTTTTGCTTTCTTTTTCTGCAGGATTGGTTGTACTACTATTTTGGGTTTGGACTTTTTTGTAGGTCAGTATGATTACACCGATATGAAATTAATATACAGTAGTTCTTCAGGTTTTCTACTTTTGTGAAAAAAAAACTTCTTTATTTAAAAAAGAATTTGTTTTTGCTCAGGATTTTAGAGAATGCAGTTGAAAGTGAAAGTAAAAACAGGTTTCACGGATTTCACTCCCGACTCGATTTCTAACACCTATATCTTCAGATGTAATGGATATAATGCTGTGATTCTGGTATTGTCTGAAAGCTTGAAATGTCAGCTTTTAAACAAGACCGATCCCAAGATATGAGCAGCTTCTTAAAGAAGGACTCCCACCAAATGTTTTATTCTCTGATCTGTTAGAAAGGTACATGATGTAATCTGTAGTGAATGTATTCTTCTCATCAGTGACTCTATTTGTGAGTTATAACATCTCTTCTGATCCTCAGCTGTGTCATGTGACCAACTATCTGATCTCCAACTGACACAGGACAGGAAGTCAGTTACTTCTCTATTGATTCCTATGAGACTGACATTGAGGCTCTCATAGGAATACATAGAGAAACTGACTTCCTGTCCACACATAAAATGCTGTGTTATTTAGAAAGTCTGATTGCTTATCACATGGCACAGAAAAGGATCAGAAGGGAGGTTATAACTCACAAATACAGTCACTGGTAGGAAAATTACCTTCACTACAGATTACATCATTGAGCTTTCTAACAGGTGAGAGAATAAAAATTTTTGTAGGAGTGCTTCTTTAAGTCTGGTTTGCTTTGGGCACTTGGAACAGCAAACCCCTCCCAGCCGGGCACTGGGAGTTATTTTCATGCAGAATAAAAGCACTTTTTCCATTCACACATCCACAACTCCGCTCCGCATTTTGCGGAATGGAATTGCGGACCCATTCATCTCTATGGGGTCGCACGATGTGCGGCCCGGATTCCGGAATTGCGGACCCGCACTTCCGGGTCCGCAGTTCCGATCCTGAAAAAAATAGAACATGTCCTATTCTTGTCCGTAATAGCAGACAAGAATAGGCATATTCTATTAGTGCCGGAAATGTGCGGTCCGCAAAATGCGGAACGCACATTGCCGCTGTCCGTGTTTTGCGGATCCGTGGATCCGCAAAACACACACGGATGTGTGAATGGACCATAACAGTTTTTTTTATTAATACTAATTAAAAGTTGCTTTCTGGGCCAGAGCTGCACTCCCCGGTCAGGCTAGCTTCAGACTCTGACTGCTGACGTCATGTAGGTCAGCGCCCTAGTCTGTCTGACTGTGCAAGCGCAGATGGCCTGCCTAATGGGGCGGGATAGAATTCTATGATCTAACAGCGCTAGCGTTGTGGTGATGGAGCGCTGGGGGCAGGCCAGGAACATGTCGTCAGTGATCACTGACACATTAGGTGTGGGTTGTATCATGGCTAGGATCACGTGTATAATGTACTACACGTGATTCAGGTAGTGCTAGGAGCATCATTTGACGGGAGCGCAGCACTGGCCTGGTAGGCAATTTGTAATAATTATAAATGAAAAAGTTGTTAATCTCATCAAGGAGCAGAACATGAAATAATAAAAAACTAAATCTCGGAATACCCTTTTAACTTGTATTTCTTTCTGTGGGAGGAGGAAATTCTGCCATTAATTTTTTATGGTGTTCATTGCATGGGATAAATAACACATTCATTTTATCCTAGGATTGGATTTTTTATCTGAATACTTTATTGAACTTTCATTTTACAACTTTAAAGGAAATGTGTCACTATGTTTCTGTCAGTTAAAACCAGATAGCGACACGTATCTTTTTTTCTAATTATTTTTTATTTTCGGATTGTAGATTTTTTTATTCTATTTCCTGCACATGATTATGGTGGCGGCCATCTTGCCTGAGCTGTTCTTAACAGCGTTTAGAAAGCATTAAGAAGATTGCTTTACGGCAGCCCCATGGGCCATAGACACAATGGTCAGGAGGGAACTCACTGACTCATATGGGAGAGTTTTCTAGACATGTCCTGTGCAGAGGTCATTGTACAAGGAAAGAATAGATAAACTCTGACAATCACCTATTGCGAATAGTAGATCCTGTCTTATCTGTCATTCTAATCCTGCCTGTAATGATATCACATCTGTGTATAGAAAAGCAGATAACTGCAGTAAAGAGATCTGTACAGACTAAGAAGTAATGCCTTTTATTAGGCTTAGTGGCCTGTACAAAAACTGCAGGATTGTATGGGTTTTGTTTAAATATAGATGACATGGAGAATTAAAAATAACATCACCAAAAATTCTTTAAAAATATGTTCAGAAAGGTTAGAGATCTGTAGTTGAATTATGCTTCTTTGCCTACCCACCCACGGACTAATCTTGTTCATCAGCTTTTAGTTGGCAAAGTGTCACTGGCAGGGGTGGGGCAGGTTTCTTTATTTTATTGTACGCATTATACCTTTATATAAATTATAAAGCTGTAATCACATAATGCCAGCTACACACATTCACCTTAGGCAAATATGTGTAGGAGATGTAACCAGTGATTGCTGGGGACAGAAAACTGAAGCGTTTGGTGACGCTGCACATAAACTGCATAAGAAAACAGAACAAAGAACAAAGTCTTATAAAAATCGCGGTATCGCGTTTTAAGTGGATCTCGTAAAGAAGTTGATAGGGGTACAAATATTTGTCAAGTTGTGAAGAAACCGTCAAGAAAAATAAGTCATTGTTTATCTAAGTGGTGAAGTCAAGTGATGGAATGTACATGGGGTGACATTGGACTGAGAATAAAGGATAAGTGTGTTTTAGTAGGAAAACTTCCATAACAGTTGATTCACTCTGAATTGATGGATAAAAGCCAACTTCAGAGACAAAATGAATTGTCATCTGAGGGATCAGATTACATGCTGACCATAGAAGTTTATGGAGGTGGGAGAAAACTGCTGGAAAGAGACAGAGAGACACACAAAGATTCTGCTGCATCATCATCTATTAGCTACCTCACCTTAGTGCTGGATTCACATCTACACCACACAGTGCTGCTACATAACGTGCTTCATGCTGCTGCTACAGATGCACTACAGAGAGATGGGGGAACAGGATCTCCTCTTCTCTCTGTGTGCTACCTGTGTGCTACATATGGGAGACATCTTCGTAGCTAGTGTCCACCCACTCTAGAACTGAGTGCAAAATACAGAATATAAGCCATATAAATGCCATGTGCAGTGTAATTTATGATGTTCACACATAACAGCTTAATCTGAAAAGTCACCTGAAACAACAGCTAAGCTTTGAAGAAGACCAATTCTGTGGTGTTCTATTCCTCTGTTATTTATCCTGTAAATGTAATAACTAAACTGCCAACTGGGTGTCACGGGTGGCGGTGAGCACTGCACACTCTCAAGGAGATGGTAGTTTATACCAGATCCATATACATAGCGGCTGTCAGCGCTTCTTGAATTACTGTTCCCGGACAGTCAGAAGGGTAATGCTTAGTCTTGTAGTCCCTACAGAGGGCACAGCACTGTGAGTTCATTGTATTTTTCAGATTGTAAACAGCCAATGAGGGACTGGTCTCTCTTTTTGTTCAGTCAATGTAGGACTACAACTCCCAGTATGGTCTCTCTCTGCCTGTGCCGCCTGATACCCTTAGCAAAAAAACTAGGTCACTGAACTGACCCTGCTATTTTGCTAAAATCTGTATAGAACATCTCCAGGGGTTGACTCATCTCAACATGTGTGGCATATTTCTAGGATAAGCCCTATATGTCAGATAGGTGCGGGTCCCACCCCTGGGTTCCTATTCATACCCATTTAACATTATATCATGAAAAAGGTAAAGGACGGCTCACCTCTGGCTCAAGATGGCAAGGTGCACCAAACAGATGTCGTACCCTAGTCACCGAAAAACAATTGTAAAGTATAAAAAATGGGCACTCTTATACCTGGTTCACAAGGTTAGCAAAGTGACACTAGTTTATTAATAACAGTTCATAAATATATACAAATAGTCACCATACACAAATATATTGTATGTCCTAAACAGAACTTTGCCCTAAAAAAATGATGCAATATAAAATATCTGATAAAATATCAAATATATCGGTCCACTGATTAGCTATATGCCATCTTGAGCCAGAGGTGAGCCGTCCTTTACCTTTTTCATGATATAATGTTTGTATATATTTATGAACTGTTATTAATAAACTAGTGTCACTTTGCTAACCTTGTGAACCAGATATAAGAGTGCCCATTCTTTATACTTTAACATTATATCATACCTGCTTACCTCACCCACCAAATCATAATGCTAGTGATGCAATACATAATCAAATAGTGGTAGATAAATAGCCATTGTTTGAGGCCCGCAACGAATAAAATCATTTGTGGTTTGCACTGACTTCATTTATAGTAACACCCACAAAGCAAATACAACAATACAACTATAACAGAAAAAATGTCCTGCAAGTCATGTAATGGAGAAGAGTGCATCTTCTATGTGGAATGTGTCAGCCCCATTCTAAATAATATAACCCGTTTAGGTGAGTTCACACCTACGGTAGGTTTTCTTGCAGTTTTTTGATCCAAAGCCATTAGTGCACCCAGCGGGAAGCAGACGTTTAAGTCCTTCCTTTATATTTCCCATTCCTTTCCAACCAACATCGTGCTTTGGCTCAAAAAACTTTCCCAAAATACTCTTACGGGGGTATCCAAGAATTGGAATTTTTTTTATATCCTCCTAACATCAGAAAAGAAACTCATACTGCATTATAAGCTTACTGCCTGTTTATTTAACTACATTTCCCACAAGCTCATTGCTCCTGGATCACTGCTGTGTAGCCTGGGAATGCTAACCCTGCACAGTGAGCATGAAGAAAACACGCATGCGCAGTGACACAGGAGGAGGAAGATGCATGCTCCTCCTGTGAACTAATGAACTACTGGAAGACATAGCCAGTAACAATGAGGTACAAATTACCAATTGGCATGGGGTATTTTTGGAGGTCATGAAAAAAAAAATTTTTTTTCCAAAAATCTTTGCTAAGAATTGATTTTACAAACCGTAAAATGAGATAGTGAGATATTCAACATTATGTAATAATAAGCATCGTTAAGGGGGTTGTCCAAGAATTTGACAGTGATGACCTATGCTCAGGACAGGCCATCAATAACTGATAGGAGGGGGCAAGGCCGACGTCAGGACCCGGCATACCCGGGCAAGTGCCGGGGCCCACAGCTCCTGCGGGGGCCCACTGCACAGCTGATTATAATTGTGAAGCACTAGAAGCAGGGCAGTGGCGCGCTAAGAGGAGGGGGGTGCACCCCAGGTGCCGGCTCTCAGGGGGTGCCAGAACACAGAAGCAATGAGCACTTCCATCAATACAGATGGAAGCGCTCATTACTGGAGCGCAGGGAGCTGGGTCCTGTCACTCACTGTGCTCCTCCTCTCCTTCTGAATGGTGAAGCAGGAAGACTTCTCCTCGCTCCAGCATTCAGTCTGCAGACACAGATCGCGCTGCCAGCCAGTGTGTGGCAGAGACTACAGCCTGTAAATCTTCATAAGCTGAGCCCACAGAGTGCTGCAGAGCGATCGGTGCCTGCATGGAAGACAGGACTGTGAGCTTCAGGAATGGGACAAGGTGAGTAGTTACTGTGTTTTTTGTTTTTAATACAGAGGGGTCACAGAGCACTTTATTACTATGGAGGGGGCACAGAGGACTTTATTACTATGGAGGGGGCACAGAGGACTTTATTACTATGGAGGGGGCACAGAGGACTTTATTACTATGGAGGGGGCACAGAGGACTTTATTACTATGGAGGGGGCACAGAGGACTTTATTACTATGGAGGGGGCACAGAGGACTTTATTACTATGGAGGGGGCACAGAGGACTTTATTACTATGGAGGGGGCACAGAGGACTTTATTACTATGGAGGGAGCACAGAGGACTTTATTACTATGGAGGGAGCACAGAGGACTTTATTACTATGGAGGGGGCACAGAGGACTTTATTACTATGGAGGGGGCACAGAGGACTTTATTACTATGGAGGGGGCACAGAGGACTTTATTACTATGGAGGGGGCACAGAGGTCTTTATTACTATAGAGGGGGCACAGAGGTCTTTATTACTATGGAGGGGGCACAGAGGACTTTATTACTATGGAGGGGGCACAGAGGTCTATATTACTATGGAGGGGGCACAGAGGACTTTATTACTATGGAGGGGGCACAGAGGTCTTTATTACTATGGAGGGGGCACAGAGGACTTTATTACTATGGAGGGGGCACAGAGGTCTTTATTACTATAGAGGGGGCACAGAGGTCTTTATTACTATGGAGGGGGCACAGAGGACTTTATTACTATGGAGTGGGCACAGAGGTCTTTATCACTATGGAGGGGGCACAGAAAGCATTTCTACTATGGAGGGGACACAGAGGGCATTACTAATGTGAAGGGGGCACAATGGGCATTTCTACTATGGAGGGGGCACAGAGCCAGAGGGCATTACTACAATGAAGGGGGCACAGTGGGCATTATGACTGTGAAGGGGGCACAGTGTGCATTATTACTGTGAAGGGGGCACAATGGGGATTTCTATTATGGAGGGGGCACAGAGGGCATTACTACTATTAAGGGGGCTCAATGGGCATTACTACTGTGATGGGCACAATGGGCATTATTACTGTGAAGGGGCACAGAGGGCATTACTAATATTAAGGGGCACAATGGGCATTATTACTGTGAAGGGGCACAGATAGTGCATTACAACTGTGAAAGGGGCACAGAGAGGTCATAACTACTGTGAGTGGGCACAATGTGGGCATAACTACTGTGAGGGGACACACATCTGTACACAACTACTGTGAAGGTTGCACAATGAAGGCAATACTACTGTGAGGGGGGTACAATTTTTTTTTAAGTATTGAGGGGGGGGGGGGGTGCCAGAGAAAGGACCCACCCTGGGTGCCAAACACCCTAGGCACGCCACTGAAGCAGGGAACTATTTGCTCCCCGTTCCATTGAGCCGCCAGCGCTCCACAGCAGCAGCACCACGATGTCCTCACACATGGTCCGGCTGATCTGTGTAGGAGGAGGAGCGGGGCAGGCTGGGAATCAGCCTCTGGTCCTCCTACACAGCAGCGCGATGTGTCACAGTATCCTGCTGATGGGGAGCGCAGATCATGGGAGGAGCCAGGTGACTGAGGCGAGGAGTATTATATATTTTTTTTTCACTTCCTGTGAAGGAGGAACATCTGGGCATAACCACTGTGAAGGGGGAAATGGGCACATATCTTGGCATATTCACTGTAAGAGGGCACATATCTTGGCATATCTACTGTGAAGGGGACACACATCTTTGCATATCAATTGTGAGGGGGCACATATTTGGGGATATCTACTGTGAGGGGGCACATATCTTGGCATATCTACTGTGAGGGGGCACATATTTGGGGATATCTACTGTGAGGGGGCACATATCTTGGCATATCTACTGTGAGGTAGCACATATCTGTGAGTAGACCTTAGGGACTGAAACACTGGGTAGAAAATAAAAGTAGGCACATAAGGACTGATTCCGCTCTGTAGCATGCTCTGTGTAAGGTATTTAATCTATAATACATGCAGTTTCATTGCTGTAAGCTCCGTGCAAAATGCCACAAGGGGGCCCACTGAGACTTTATCGCCCAAGGGCCCACATGAACCTGGAGCCGGCCCTGGGAGGGGGTGCCACTCCCAGCACCCGCACCGATCAGCTGTTTGAAAAGGCCACTTCCTAGGCCAGTGACGTCATGTTTATCGGTCGTGTGGCCTAGGCGCAGATCAGTTCCATTCAGGTGAATGGGCCTCAGTTGCAATACCAAGCACAGCCGCTATACAATGTACGGTGCTTGGTAAACTGTCAGGAGGCTGTGGCTGATCGGTAGTGGTGCCAGGTGATCAAATATTAACTTATCCTGAGGTCAATATCAAAAACTCGGACAACCCTGCAGACTTATAGGAGTGTGTCCATTTATAAAAGGTCAGTAATGTAAAGAATTGTATGAGTAAGATTATGTATTGCAGTCCATAAACCATGGACACTGTTTTCCTCCCACTGTTTTTTAACACCTTTATGACCGCCAATATGGGTTATTACAACAATCATTATGGAGCTATATTCCCAGACCACCAGCTTTCTATGGTGGTCTAGAATAAGCACTGCACGGGTCTCCTCACATGAGAGCTGGGCTCCTGCTCTAAGGGAGGGATTGGCAGAGGCACCAATCTCGGCAAATTAGCCCCTTATATGCTGCAGTCAACAGCAACCATGGCGTCTAAGCGGTTACAGAGGAAGTGGGCTCCCTCTGTTTCCCATCTGCACCCCATGAATGAGATTGAGGAGTGCCGATGTCTGTGCACGGCAGGTGGGGCCTAATGAAGGTCGCACCCCTATTAAAGAATACACCTTTGTAACATTTAAAAAATGCTTTCAAATGGAAAAATTGCAAAAATAAAATTCACTCCCCATATTTGGCATCAAAAGGTCCATAACGACCTGCACTACACAATTATCATGTGATCTATCCAGTATGGTGAGCGCCATAAAAAAAAGCCAGAATTGCTGTTTTTTGCTTATTTGCCAGCAGAATAAAAAGCGATTAATTTAAGTGTTATGTATCCCAAAAAGATAGCAATAAAAACTACAAGCTGTCCTGCAAAAACCAAGCCCTCACACAGCTCCATAGAAAGAAAAATAAAAAGTTATGGGTTTTGGGATGCAAAAACATTTAAAGAAAAAGGGTATTTATTGTGTTAAAGAAGTAAAACTTTAAAAAAAAACTATGTATTTGGTATAGCTTTAATCATACTGACCCAGAGAATAAAGTTATCATGTATGTTATTCAATGTATGGCTTGCTGAATGGTGTCTGAACCAAGGGTTTGGCCTTGTGTCTCATGTTAGCTCTCGTTGGAATGGAAAGATGGTTTGCATCTTTCTCTCAAGGGAACGAATGTCCTCAGTGAACAGTTCAAAGTATTTGCTAAGGAGCATTTAAACTAGGAAAGGGGGGCAAAAGAGTGATAATCCAGCAGTCCGACTGCCCCCCGGAACAATGCCAGAAGATGCCAGTAGCACATAGGTTAAGAAATTACAAGCTCAGAGTCTTGTCTACAAATGCTCGCAGTTTAGGGAATAAGATCAATGAACGTGAGTCTATAATGGCATCTGAGAATATAGATTTAGTGGCTGTTACTGAGACATGGTTCAATGGGAGTAATGACTGGGATATAACAATACCAGGGTTCTCTCTATATAGGAAAGACAGAGAAGGCAAGAAAGGGGGAGGTTGGCCCTGTATGTGAAAGATAGCATAAAATATAGAGGTGGGATGAATCCAATTTTTTTTGAATCCGAAAAGGTTCTCGAATATATCGAATCTCGAATCCTACGAATCCTGTACATAATTGTGTGAACGGTGTAAGAAACAAAGTCAGACCGCGTCAGTTTGTCTGAACCTCCACCTCCCAGTCACGGTCGCACCCTATATGACCGCGATGACCCCTGCTATGACCCCTGCTCCTATCACTACAGAACATACAGGGTAATACAGCACCATACCTCTTACATTCAGTGACGTCTCTTTGATGTAGATGTTCTCTTTTCCTCATCTTCTCCTTTCAGACCTTCAGACCAGACCGCCATTTTTCAGCCATTTTTAGTCTCTGCAGCTTGACAAAAAAAAATCTTAGTTTACTACTTTTCCATCATCCTCCCATCTTCTGGACAAATCATCCTAACACCCCCAATACTGTGCCGCTGTGCTTCCCAATACTATACTGCAGAAACAGATAATACCCCTGATAATACTAGTACCACACAGAGCCCCCCATATAAAATACCCCTTCTTTGTGGCCTCAGTAGATGCCCCCATAGTGCCCCCCAATAATGTGCCAATAAGAAGTGGCCCCACAGTGCCACCCAATAATGTGCCAGTAAGTGTCCCCATAGATGCCCCCCTAATCATGTGCCAGTATCAAGTGTGGAGTGCCTCTCTTCTCCCCCCCATGTGCCGATATCACAGTGCCATCTCCCCCCAATGTGCCAGTATTATAGTGCCACCTCCCCCCATAATGTGCCAGTATCATAGTGCCTCCCCCCAATGTGCCAGTAGTATCATAGTGCCTCTCACCTCTCCCCCTGGCATCCACAGATCCCCCATCCTATAACAGTGCCATCCACAGACCCCCCCCCCCACCACATAACAGTGCCATCCACAGACCCCCCCACCCCATAACAGTGCCATCCACAGACCCCCCATCCTATAACAGTGCCATCCACAGACCCACCCCCCACCCCTTAACAGTGTCACCCACAGACCCCCCATTGCCGCTCCAGTAGTTATAAAATTTGTAATTCTGATTAATAATGATTCATGCTGCCCCCTCTGTCTGTAGTATAACATTCAATATATATATCCTACTCACATGGCTACTGATATCGTAATGCAGGCCGGCCGGGCAGACGAGCGGCAGAGTGACTGACTGACGTCACCTGCCTGCGCCGCCTGCTTTATGAATGAAGCAGGCGGCGCAGGCAGGTGACGTCAGTCAGTCACTCTGCCGCTCGTCTGCCCGGCCGGCCTGCATTACAATATCAGTAGCCCTGTGAGTAAAATTCATTGAATGTTATACTACAGACAGAGGGGGCAGCATGATTATTAATCAGAATTACACATTTTATAACTGTACTGGAGCGGAGGGGCCGGAGCACAGTGAACACACCGGCCCCAGCTTCTCCTCCCAGTCCCTCCCACCGGGATTCGCATCATGTAAATTACGTCGGGATTCGAGTCCACGAATCCCACGAATCCAGCAAGATTCGAGGGATTTGTGGATTCGAAGAATCCCCCGTCCCATCTCTAATAAAATCTAATCTAATACAAGTTAGCGAGACCAATTTAGAGTCAGTTTGGGTTACCTTGCAGCTTTATAATCATAAGGTAACTCATGTAGGTGTGATATATAGACCACCTAGCCAAGTCAAAGAATTAGATGATCTACTAGTTGAGGAAATAGCTAAAATGACATTGAAAGGGGAAGTTATCATTATGGGAGATTTCAATCTTCCAGATGTAAACTGGAAAACCAAAATAGCTAGTTCTGCCAGAAGTACAGATATTCTAAATTCCCTACTGGAATTATCTCTACAGCAAGTAGTTGAGGAGCCAACCCGGAAGGAGGCCATTTTAGATTTAGTATTCACAAATGGGAATTTGGTATCTGATATTACTGTAGGGGAAAGCTTGGGATCTAGTGATCACCAGTCAGTGTGGTTTACTATAAGTACAGTGACTGAGTCACACCACACAAAAACAAAAGTTTTAGATTTGAGAAAAACTGACTTTTCTAAAATTAGATTAGTGGTATACGAGTCCCTATCAGACTGGAACAGTTTCAATCTAGTCCAGGAGAAATGGGACTACTTAAAAGTGGCACTATTGAAGGTAACAGATAATTGCATTAGGCTTGTCAGTAAAAGCACCACTGTGGTACTCAGCAGAAGTGGCCAAAATCATTAAAAACAAAAAGATAGCATTTAGTAATTATAAAAATAAAAAAAATGAGGATGACAGACAAATTTATAAGATTAGGCAGAGAGAGGCCAAACAAGTTATAAGAGCTTCTAAAGCACAGGCAGAAGAGAAATTAGCTCAGTCAGTGAAAAAAGGCGATAAGGCATTCTTCAGATACATAAATGAAAAAAGGAAACTAAAACAAGGAATTACCAAATTAAAAACAAAAGAAGGAAGGTATATGGAAGAAGATAAAGAACTAGCAGACTGCCTCAATGAATATTTCTGTTCAGTTTTTACAAAGGAAAATGAAGAAAAAGGACCTCAGTTAGGAAAGAAGACTAATGAATCTTTTGACGCATGTGTCTTTACAGAGGAAGAGGTTCTAAGTCAGCTGTCTAAAATTAATACAAATAAGTCACAGGGGCCTGATGGGATACACCCAAAGCTATTAAAAGACCTCAGCGGTGAACTAGCAAAACCATTAACAGATTTATTTAACCAATCACTGGTAACAGGAGTCGTCCCAGAAGATTGGAAATTAGCAAATGTTGTGCCCATTCACAAGAAAGGTAGTAGGGAGGAATCGGGCAACTATAGGCCAGTAAGCCTGACATCAATACTGGGGAAATTAATGGAAACCATACTTAAGGAGAGGATTGTGGACCATCTAAAATCCCATGGATTTTTTAGAAGTCACATGGCAGTGAAGCAGGGGCGGCTGTACATGGGCGGCTTGCTCTCCATTCTCTTTGTGGCCCCCGTTCTTGAGATAGGAGAAGGTCCCCCAGAGGTGGAACCTGCACCTGTCAGACATGTACAGCACATCCTATTGATGTCAGAAATGTCCCAGATGGGACGACCCCTTTAAGCATTCTCTGTGCGTTCTGTTTTTCCATAAAGTTGTTTCATATCAATTTTGATGCTACTAATTTAGTGTATTTCATTCCCTACAACGGTTGTGAAGACTTGCCGCACAGGGCCCCACATAACCGAAGGCCTGGGGACAAAAAAATGCTAATAGATTGTAAGCTCTTGTGCAGCTTCTTCCCATCAGCCGATCTCCATGGCCTGTGCTGACTGGGTCATCAGTAACCTGAACCCTAAAGAACAAGGCATTGAAATGCACCCCTGATCTGCCTGAGAAGTGTGGTGCAGATTCTGGAAGTCCCGATTT
Source organism: Bufo bufo (assembly GCF_905171765.1). Lineage (NCBI taxonomy): Eukaryota > Metazoa > Chordata > Amphibia > Anura > Bufonidae > Bufo > Bufo bufo. Next base: position 136,325,644 of record NC_053392.1, on the reverse strand, counting down.
CTCCACATCCCCTTTTAATATGATCATCTGCTTTATGTAGAAAACAGTGAATCCCCCCTTGACCACGTGCCCGTGTGGCGGGCTCCCGGTGACAGGCGGTAACGTGGGCGCCTGTATTATTATTACACATGTACATATTACTTCACATTCCAGCCTTTTCTGACCTCTAATAACCTCGGCCCCGCCCCGCATGACGTCACGCCAACAATCCCCACAACGCGCCACTTTCCCGCAGCCAATCAGCTCGTCGCCTTCTCTATCTTCAATGGCTGTAGAGGAAGGATGTGAGGGGGCGGGGCACGGCGTATTGGTCGCACCTCCGGCCGCTGATTGGCTACTGCAGACGTGGTGTCGGCGTCGCAGGCTGCAGTGCGTGTTCACGGCGGTGATACCGGCAGCGGCGAGCACCTCGTACGTAGCGTCCATCAGCGGCCGGTCCTCCCGTCACCAGGGTGAGTTAGTGCCCTTCCTCTCGCTCCCCTTTTATTATCTCCAGCCCCGGTCACCAAGGAAACCAATGACACAGTGAGCCTGCGGAGGTAACTAGCGGTCACGCTGCTCATGGCTGGGAGCACGCTGCATTATTCATGCCGGGGGTCGGCATTGTACATGTGGGGACCCAGAATGAGGGTCATAGGTGACTTATCTGGGGTCCTATCTGTGCCACACCCCTTGACCGGGTCTACGTGTATGTGACGTTCCTCTCATCCATCGTCAGTAATCCATCTTTTGAGATTAAAAATGAGCATGTCCGTTGTAATCTGTGTAATCAGAGTTATAGCTGGAGGATCCTGGGCCCCTGTGCTAAATCTGGAGCAGGGCCCCCATCTACCATGTGCTTTCTATAGTAGTGGGGCCCCTCAGGCTCCAGGGCCCGATGGGGCCTGTGATGGAGGCTCACTGGTCCACCTGCCAGCTCTCCATATGTTGTAGACCAGGCGTACTTGGGGTACTCCAGGTGTTTAATATTGATGAGCTACGATCTGGATATCTGAATGGTGGTGTTCGGCACCCCGCCGGTTAGCTGTGAGCGCAGTGACTGCACGGCGCCATTCATTGGATAGCAGCTGTGGTATTGTAGCCCAGGATCCACGTGATGTCACTGACCTCTTCCAACAGCACCCCTGCTGATCTGATATTGGTGACCCATCCTGAGGGCAGGCCATCAATATGACAATATCCGATGACCCCTTTAAGGAACATTACAATTATTCTCAAAGGCTCTTATGGCTGTGTTCACATCTGCTGTTTTTGGTGCAGTTTTTCACAAATATGGCACAATGTCAATTCAGCCTAACTGGTCATTGTATCTATTACCGACTGGTCGTGGATCGGCTTCATTGGAAGTGGGTATAGCCGTCATAGCAGCCAGGTGGTCTGCCTTCTGGGACCCTCACTGATCCTGACAATGAATGGAGCACAGTGCTGGATATATGCTGTATCTCCTCACCAGCCACCCGCTGTACGAGGGACTGTTTTGGGCTAGCTGCAGTCCCCTTTATAGCCAGGTGACCGGGGGAGCAACGCCCTAGAGATCGGACCATGGCAGACCCTAAGGTGATGACACTAATATTACCCCGTACCATGTTTTCACATATAAAACTGAATGTACCTTCAAGCTTGTCTACCTTGATAGACCCTAGCGACCCATCCATACCCTTCTCAGGACTGACATGTCCTATTATATCGCCCTCTAAAGATTTCCCGCCGTTATGCTCATTTGCATAACTAATTCCTTCCCCTCACGCCATCAGAGCCTATTTCCCTCCTCCTAGACTTTGACAGCAAATCCTCTCCGTCACTGCTTGTAATCTCACCCGAAATCACGCACTTGCCCTTTCTTAGTTAGGCCAATCAGATACTTTAGTGTATGTCCCCTCACGCCGCTACGTGCTGAAATGTTCTCAACTATCCGCTCCCCCTGCGACAGAAGATGGCGCATAGTTAGTTCCCCCTGATGCCGGCAGCACTGCACCGCCTGTATATCTGACACCGGGGGCCGACCGTCCCCCCTTGGCACGCCACTGGTCATAGGCTGTCCCAAAGGACCACGGCTGGGCAAACTTAGGAAGTACTGGAGGAAGTCGCTCCGCTTCAGGGGAAGTAATTAGGGGGTGCGCATTACTGCAGGCACTACGTAGATCACGTGATATCATGGAAATACTTACGCAACGTTTTCTTGCCCGTATTGTGCATGCGCAAGATTTTATCTACAGGGGTGTATCTTAGGTGGAGCTGAGGAGCTTGACTCTGAGAAAATCTGACTCTTCTCTGGTCACACAAGTAAGATCTGACTCTTCTCTGGTCACACAAGTAAGATCTGACTCTTCTCTGGTCACACAAGTAAGATCTGACTCTTCTCTGGTCACACAAGTAAGATCTGACTCTTCTCTGGTCACACAAGTAAGATCTGACTCTTCTCTGGTCACACAAGTAAGATCTGACTCTTCTCTGGTCACACAAGTAAGATCTGACTCTTCTCTGGTCACACAAGTAAGATCTGACTCTTCTCTGGTCACACAAGTAAGATCTGACTCTTCTCTGGTCACACAAGTAAGATCTGACTCTTCTCTGGTCACACAAGTAAGATCTGACTCTTCTCTGGTCACACAAGTAAGATCTGACTCTTCTCTGGTCACACAAGTAAGATCTGACTCTTCTCTGGTCACACAAGTAAGATCTGACTCTTCTCTGGTCACACAAGTAAGATCTGACTCTTCTCTGGTCACACAAGTAAGATCTGACTCTTCTCTGGTCACACAAGTAAGATCTGACTCTTCTCTGGTCACACAAGTAAGATCTGACTCTTTTATGGAAATTTGCATAAAAGGCGGGAAGAACAAAAATGCATAATGCTTATCTTTAAAGGGTTTCTGACAGCAGGAACATGGGTATTAACCTGGCTGACATTAGCGATGTGAACATAACTATAATAGTCCCATGTCACTGCGTGCCGGCGTTATTTAGAAAAACAAACTTTTATAATATGCAAATGAGCCTCTAAGAGTGGGGGGTGTTGCACCTGCTCCTAGAGGCTCGGTTCGCTTACCTCTTTCCACGCCCTTCCACACTTGATTGACAGGACCAGGCCAGCGTTGGTCTCCTGTCTGCCGGGGAAATCTCGCACCTGCGCCGCCCCATTCAGTATTCGGCGGAGTGAGGGAAGGACGTTCGCCGACAGCCGGCTTTCTTACTGCGCCGATTACTGAATGGGACGGCGCAGGCGCGAGATTTCCCCGGCACATAGTGACATGGGACTAATATATTCTGTTCAGCTGATATTAGTACATCGCTAATGTCTGCCAGGTTAATACCCATTTTTCTGATGACAGAAACCCTTTAAAGCTACTTTCACACTGGCGTTTCTGGGTCCACTTGTGAGATCCGTTCAGGGCTCTCACAAGCAGCCCAAAACGGATCAGTTCAACCCCAATGCATTCTGAATGGATAAGGATCCGCTCAGAATGCATCAGTTTGCCTCCGTTCAGCCTCCATTCCGCTCTGGAGGCGGACCCCAGAACACTGCTTGCAGCATTTTGATGTCCACGTGACGATGTGGAGCCAAACGGATCCGTCCTGACTTACAATGCAAGTCAATGGAGACAGATCCGTTTTCATTATACAAGCGTTTGCATTATAGGTGCGGATCCGTCTGTGCAGATACCAGATGGATCCGCACCAGACGCAGGTGTGAAAGTAACCTAATTCTTCTGCAGATGAAAAAAAAAGTGTAATTTATATGTTTAGGGTAACAGTGAACATTTAGAAACGCTCAGTGAGGGTAGCATAGTAGAGGTGACAGGTTCCCTTTAAGCCTCAGCTGTAGACCAGACTTGAGCAGGGGCAATACACATGTATGAACGCTGTGCCCCAGTGTTTCCTTAGGAAAAACATTTTTTATTATTATTTTGGAGGCTCTTCAAATATAGATATACCCAACGGTGTAATTTACTAAGGCCTCATGACCATGTGTAGGGCCGCCGCATGTGCATCGCAGACCCATTAACTTGAATCCGCGTCCGACAGTCAAGTAATGCATGCACTACTTTTTTGCGGTGCGTAGGCACGGACAGAAAACCCAGGGAAGCGCTTCCGATCCTTGCCTCCGGTCTGCACTAGTGAATGGGTCCGCATCCGTGAAGCGGGCTGCACATGGCCGGTGCCCGTGTATTGCTGAGCCCACTGTTTGCGGGCCGCAATATGGCCACGCCAGGGAACGGCCCTGTGCATGAGCCCTAAGGCTTGAGTCACATGAAACTTGTGTTTCGGCTGCTCTCCTGACGTGAAATGACTGCGTCATACAGTGACTTCCTATCTGATCAGGCGTGTATTGTACTGCACTCGTATCCTCATGTGAGCACAGTACAGCACTGATAGTCACTTCGGGTCAGGCTAGCTGCGGCCAGTCTGGGAGATGTGGCCATGTTTTCTAGACCAAACATGGTCATGTGAATCGAGCTGAAACATGTAAGGCTACTTTCACACTGGGGTTTCTGGGTCCATTTGTGAGATCCGTTTCAGGGTTCTCACAAGCGGCCCAAGACGGATCAGTTCAGCCCCAATGCATTCTGAATGGATAAGAATCCGTTCAGAATGCATCAGTTTGGCTGCGTTTGGTCTCCGTTGCGTTTTTTTAGACGGTCACTAAAACGCAGCTTGCATCGTTTCGGTGACCGCCTGACGATGCGGAGCAAAACTGATCCGTCCCCAACACAATATGGCGCAGTTGAAGACGGATCCGTCCCCCATTGACTTTCAATGTAAGTCAAGACGGATCCATATTTTTTTTTTATGAATAATTCAAACGGATCCGTTCTGAACGGATACAAGCGTTTGCATTATCTGTGCGGATCCGTCTGTGCAGATACTGGACGGATCCGCACCAAATGCGAGTGTGAAAGTAGCCTAAGCCAGTTTTCTGTCCTAATTTTTGGAGCAAACTGCTTTTTGCACATAAATCGGCCACTTCTAGTTTAAGCTTCCTCTTGTTACTTTCTTAAAGTGGGGGGTGGTTAGCGGAAAAAGTGCCATACAGATTCACTATAACTTGTGCTATAAAATTAGCGCTAATTGTAACTGAAGTCTGCTAGGTGGCATAGGATTCTTTTTCTGGGGCACAAGAGGACTGCGCCTTTTAATAAACTGGTCACTTCTTAAACCACAGGGCTTTTTACTGACACTGGTGTGTGAGATGCCAGTCTCCAGTAAATGTCTTTAGCATGGTCTGATATAATATGACGATGTCCTGTTCAGCCCTATGTATATGAGCCCGCACCTACGTCTATAGAATTACTATAGTGATGACTGCGGTGGGGAAATCGCCGTCCTTCCTGTTCTGTTACTGAGGCCACTACAGAGCCTTTGTGTTGAAAGCGTCTGACTGTAGTAACAGTAAACCTTACCGTCCTATGATGCCACCCAAGCCGAGGTCCCTGTGCCCGTCCTCCTATAAATAGTTCTGTGCACGTGCTGGATGTAATGGAAAGAGGGCGGCATGCCATGGTCGGTGTGTTATCAGAGGGTTACTGTGGATTTGGAAGGACCTGCCTTGCACGGCTGCACTGAGCGTTATCTGGAAGGGTGCCATAAGTTATTACACACGTGATGTACAGTGCCAATAACTACCGTCTTGTGGATGTTTATTATTACACTTTGCACCACATTTCTGGCTCTGATATTTGCACATTAGGCGCACGTTTGCATGGTAATTTGTGGCTCGTTGCCATTTTACGCTTCACTTGTCACGTTTTGACGGTGGTGAGAAAAGTAGGGCGGAGGGGATGGGCCAACGCCTCCTGCAGACAGAATCTACTAAACATAGATTTAAAGGCTATGTTCACCTTTTGGGGACCATTTTTTTATTTTTTTTTTTATTGAATTTTACTCATTTTCCGCTAAAATCATTATTTTTTTTATCGGTCTTTATTCAAATTATTGAGCTGTTCTACCACAAAGGGTTAATGGTCTAAGGCCTCATGCACACGACCGTTGTGTGCATCCGTGTCCGTTCCGTTTTCTGTGATTTTCTGCGGACCCATTGACTTTCAATGGGTCTGTGGAAAACTCGGAAAATGCACCGTTTGTCATCCGCGTCCATGATCCGTGTTTCCAGTCCGTCAAAAAAATATGACCTGTCCTATTTTTTTGACGGACAACGGTTCGCGGACCCATTCAAGTCAATGGGTCCGTGAAAAAACACTGAGGCACACAAGATTGTCATCCGCGTCAGTGATCCGTGTCCGTTTTTTTCCTATAATTTTCAAGGCAAACTTGACTTAGATTTTTTTTTTCACTTTTCTTGTCTGGTGATCCTCCAAAAATCAAGGAAGACACACGGAAAAAAAAAAACGGAAACGGATCACGGAACAACGGAACCCCGTTTTGCGGACCGTGAAAAAATACTGTTGTGTGCATGAGGCCTAACTGTGTGAATGGTACTTTTACTTTATGCTGGTATATAAGGTCAAAGAGCAGAAATAAGGAAGTCTGCCTGGCAGAGCAGAGAGAGAAAACAGATCCTGCAGGTAGATAAACTCAAAGCTGTGCAGGGAAAACAGTTCAACATTTTTAATAAAGACCAATTGAAAGAATTTTTTTATTTATTTTTTTTATAGCTCAAAATGAGTACAATGCAATAATTAAAAAAAAATTGCCACCAAAGGTGTACATAGCCTTTAAATTTCTGGTGCATAGACGGCCCAAGATCTGACCAGTTCATTAAAGGGGTTCTCTGGGAATGATTTAAAATGGCCGCCAACAACCTGTCCTAGAATGTGAGGCAGACTGGTTGCCACCACTTGCAGAACTGCCTAGAGGGGTGAAGGAGCTAGGCCTCATTACACGTCTCTACGATAGATGGTAATAATGTCATCCTGCCTATATGCCATCATGTCTGAGTAGCCTGATAGGAACACTCACCAATGTGTAGTGAGGCTCTGCTCCCTCACCCCCCCCAAGACAGCTCTGCAAGTGGAGGCAACCAGTCCTGCTCACATTCTAGGGCAAGTTGCTGGTGGCCATTTTAAATAAACCCTGAGAACCCCCATTAAAGGGGCTGTCTGCTTTTTTTTTTATTGATGAACTATGCTCAGGATAGGTCAGCCATATCACTTAGGGTGGCTGACTCCCGGCATTCACTCCAATAAGATGGCTCCCCCCGTTAAAGTGAGTGAACAATGAAGAGGAGGTAGTGCTCATACGGATCCCTGCAGTCTCTTTAAACAGCTGATCAATGGGGCTATTGTGAGTCTGCCCCCCCACTGTTCTGATATAGATAACCTATCCTGATGATCAGTCATTGATTCAGAAAGAAAGCGGACAGCCCTTTAATTAAGGTCTTCTTTCAAGGTATGTTAAATAATATCCCCACAATGGGGGTTATCTGAGCCTGTAATATGAATTGGCCAAGTGAACATCTGTTTGAAGGGACAGCAGTGTCCTCCCACCCCCTGAACGATGCCTCTCCGTCATTGATATCTGGATCCAGCACACACATTCATTCCTTTGCTTGAACAAAGCTGTCGTAAACTGTAATACCAGATGCCGTTATTGAAAGCGTGGACCCATGCCTGGTATCGGCGTCGAGCCTGTTAAGCAAACACCACGACCCCTTCAAACATCTGATTGTCAGGGGTGCCGAGGATTGGACCCCTAAACAATCTGATGAAGGACCCCAGCACATCCACAGCAGGGTGCACTTAGTGGAATCACTCATCATCCCCTGGGATCTGTAACTCACGCCTCACAAACCTGGAACCCATGTCCTGCTGTTGGACCAGAGTCGCATCCAATTCTACACAGTTTTTTGGTTTGTTTCCATGAGCATCGGTGTGGGGATAAAAATAAAAAATCATCACAAGCCATATGGTAGTGCTTCAAGGGGTTGTACTGTATGATGCCTCATGGAGACACCATCGGAAGGAACATGGAATAGAATGAGTCCGTTCCCATGGGTTGAAGAGATGAGGATTGTGGAAGTTGTCTTCTAGCACTTCTAGGCGGCTTTATTTGAAATGTAATCCTTCTTTGTGGTCTCCTGGGGCTTGTATTACACTGGCTCCCCAGCCCCCGTTCTGCTGTTTGTCTCTTCAGGGTCCGGCAGTCATTTGTCTACTTTAGTGTTCCTTGGGAAGAACTTTTTGTTGCGGCGGTATTCACACTGTCGCATGTAGGAGCCGTATATATCTTTTGTTGTCCCCAGTGTATGGATCATGTCTGAGATCGTCTTCCAGTCCTAGGACAAATATACTGATCCTACACGGACAAAGATATACCTGTGAGAGTGTAGCCGGCCATCTAGAAATAGAAACCCTTCCAGGAGGCCACCTACCAGAAGAAAAGACCTTTTCGCGCACAGTGAAAACTGTTTAAGATCTCCATGCTAAAATAAGGTCACTTGAGGTTTCATTACTGAGGGTCGAGTGAGGACACGGCCTGTTCTGAACAGTTATGGGGATCTTGGCACATCAGTATCTGCTTCCTACCTTGTCTGAATACTATAGTTGTGGTTGTTGAGGGGACATCAATGTGGTGGGTGTTTTGGGTCCCATGAGTGGACACCATTGCTTCTGAAATTGGAACAGGACATATAATCTTTCAGTAGTGCAGTCTGTAAATTGAAGATATTGTATGTGAGCATACAGGTAAGGTATTTGTACAGTAAATTGGGAAAGTGTTTGGGGACTGCAGCTTTAATACATCTAGTGCGCCCATGCATCAGGAATGCTCACATGGACCTTTAAAGGGGTTGTCGGAGTATTTGACACTGATAACCTATCCAGAGGATAGTTTATCAGTATCTGATCAGTGGTGGTCCAGCTCCGATCAGCTGTTTGAGGAGGACCCTGGTGGCCTCCTTGCAGCATGCCAAGCACAGTGCCATCCATTGGTATTGCATCGCAGCCCTATTCATTGACTAGGACTGAGCTGAGCCTAGGCCATGGGTCCAATGAACGCGATGTCACTGACCTAGGAAGAGGACGCAGCGCTCACAGGAGTGCCGCAGCTTCTTCAAACAACTGATCAGCGGGGGTGCCGGGAGTCGGGCCCCTGCTGATCTGATATTGATGACCTGTCTAGAGGAGAGGTCAGCAGTGTCAATCTCAGACAACCCCATTACTCATAACTCCCAGCTTTGATAGAAAGTAGAGACACAACTCCTGCAGCATGTTTACCATACTGCTGCATCTTTGAAGGCAACACCGCTAGCCTGCCCAGTCCCCCTACACAGTGAAGATAACCCCCTTGGTGCCATGTTGCCCCTACAGAAGCTCCTTTATTGCCCTCACCCAGCATAATGTGTCCCCGCTCAGTTTAAAGTCACCCACTGGACATTTCAAGAAACCGTCCAGCATCTGATAGAAACCTTTAGCCTTCACTTTATTTCCAAATCAGATTATAATACACCAGAACGCATTTTTCTAATGACTGCCAAAGTGTCAGACGCGTTTCAAACATCAAGATTTTTTACCTTCTGCTGGATCCTTTGTTGGCATTTCCTATGTGCGCCTTATAGTTGGGCCATAGGCCACAATTCTGGGGAGCTGGAACTTTCATCTTGGGTAGTATCTCTAGAAGTCTCCACCATACACGGTGCCCTCATAAGAGCCCCATACATGGTGATAGCACCTTCAGTGGATTTCTGCAATCCTCATTCAGGTAAATGGAATGAATTTTCAGTTGCAGACATTTTCTGTAACAAAATTTGCCGTGTGTGAAGGGGCCCTTAGGTCATGTCCATGTGACTGATTTTTGGCCTGGGTTTCGGCTCGGATTTGGAGCAGAAAATTGTGCTGAAACCACCTACCATTGTTTGTGCAGCCAAGGATTTTTCATGTGTGGTTTTCCAGTGCACGCCTAGTATGTCCATGTGTATTCTTGGCGTGGACCCCTCAGAAAGCCTAGGCGGGAGGACGCTCACTGCTTAGCCCCATTTAATGGAAGGAAACCGAGAGCGGGACCACAGAGTTCAAAATGGAAAGCCACTGCAGAAATAGCAGCGGTTTCTGCTGTTGGATACATGGCAGATTTTGACACTGACGGCATCCATCTTGTGAACATACCCTTAGGCCTCTTTCACACGAGCGCGTCGGATTAGCTCTGGATGCGTTCAGTGAAACTCGCACCATTTTGCAAGCAAGTTCAGTCAGTTTTGTTTGCGGTTAGTTTTTTTCCATGCGGATACAATGCGTTTTTCACGCGCAGGATAAAATAAACGGATGGTTTATAAACAACATCTCTTAGCAACAATCAGTGAAAAACGCATTGCATCCGCACTTGCTTGCGGAACGGGTGAGTGAAATAACCGCTCATGTACACAGACTCATTGAAATAAATGGGTAAGGATTCAGTGCGGGTGCTATGCGTTTACGTCACGCATTGCACCCGCGCGGAAAACTCGCTCGTGTGAAAGGGGCCTTATTCTGCTGATTATGGAGGTTGCAGACTGCTGGGCCCCAATAACTGGCAGCTTCCACATATAAATGGGGGTTTCAAAACCCTGTGTAAAATCCATGCAGAATGCAGTTCATACAGAAAGTTTTGAAGTCTACAACATGGCTGTCCTGCTGCGGAGTCTGAGCGGAAACCCTACTACCTATGTGTATACGCTTGAAGGGGTTGGCCCACAAACAAATCTTATCACCCATCTGCAGAACTGAAGATAAATGTATATCCGGGGGGTCTGACCACTGGATCCCCCACCGATCAGAAGAATAGGGGTACCAGAAACCATTGTGTAAATGGTCCATAACCACCGCTCCATTGCTTTTTATGGGAAAGTTGGCGATGGCCAAGCCATTTTCATGATATCACTGTTATCAGGATGGCACGGAGCACACAGATCATGTGTTCCCTGCTTACCTGAGCCCCAGGAGTAAAAAGATAAACTATAGTAAATTGTAACATGGTAAAAAGAATATAAAAAAGTCCATACCTATCTAAACACACAGGCACAAGGCTTCTTGTGTGACATGAATGGATTTTGCATGGTCTCGTCGTTACTAAGGTGAGATGAGACTAAGGCTACTTTCACACTAGCGTTTTTCTTTTCCGGCATAGAGTTCCGTCATAGGGGCTCTATACCGGAAAAGAACTGATCAGGCATATCCCCATGCATTCTGAATGGAGAGTAATCCGTTCAGGATGTCTTCAGTTCAGTCATTTTGACTGACCAGGCAAAAGAGAAAACCGCAGCATGCTACGGTTTTATCTCCGGCGAAAAAAACTGAAGACTTGCCTGAATGCCGGATCCGGCATTTTTTCCATAGGAATGTATCCGTGCCGGATCCGGCATTCAAAATACCGGAATGCCGGATCCGTCCTTCCGGTCTGCGCATGCGCAGACCTTTAAAAGTGAGGGGAAAAAAATACCTGATCCGTTTTGCCTGATGACACCGGAAAAACGGATCCGGTATTGCAATGCATTTTTCTGACTGATCAGGATCCTGATCAGTCAGAAAAAATGCCATGCGTTTGTATACAGTTTGCCTGATCGGGCAGGTCAGGCAACGGAACTGCCTGCCGGAATCAAACAACGCAAGTGTGAAAATACCCTAAGCCGAGATCACCAGGTGGGTGGGCACAGCAATGGATGCTACTGAAACAGCGGAGCACCAGCCCATTGCACTGTTTCCAGGCCACCTAGTGGTCGTGGGCTTGCTCATCGAGACAGCCCCTTTTTAAAATATTCGTATCTCACCGAATGTAAGTAATCCCAAACTTTAAAGAGGACCTTTAACCACTCCTGATGTTAATAGCTTCATACATTCCCCATGTAATACCAATTCTGGAGCATCTATTCTTATGGCTCTGTGTTGCGCCATTCCTTTATTATTTCTACTAGAAGTTATGAATGGCTTACTAGCAGTCTGCAGTAAGGGTACAGAAGGGAGGTAACCAGCTGTGGGGGGGGTGTACCTGCACAGACTCTATCCAATCAGTGCCGCCATTGTCAGACTGTGCAGGTCCCCCCCCCACAGCTGGTTACCTCCCCTCTGTACCCTTACTGCAGACTGCTAGCAATTCATCCATAACTTCTAGTAGAAATAATAAAGGAATCACACAACATACAGACATAGGAATAGAGGCTCCAGAATTGTTATTACATGGGGAATGTATGAAGCTATTAAAGGGAGTCTTTCACGCAGATTCACCCTATTAACCTAATAACAGTGTTATGTCCACGGCATCCCCCCTTATTAAAACTGTGCTTACCGTTCGTTCCTTGCTAGCATCGTTGTGCAGAAAAACACTTTTAATCCGTATGCAAATGAGTCTGTGAAGGTGCCCAGGGGCGGCGTTACAACGGCCGGTGCCCAGGCCCCTGGGTCATTTTCATACGAAGGCACTCCCCCCTCCGCCGCGTCTGCCCGCCCTTAGTCTCTGTTCTAACCTCCCTCCTCCCGTCCGTAATCATGCGCACACTAAACTGCGATGCCCCGGCCGGACAGTGCTCATTCAATTCGCACGCGCCGATATCGCGTTCATCGGTGCATGCGCGGGATTACCGACGGGAAGAGGGAGGTTAGAACAGATACTAAGGGCGGGCAGACGCGGCGGAGGGGGGGTGCCTTCATATGAAAATAACCCAGGAGCCTGGGCACCGACCATTGTAACGCCGCCCCTGGGCACCTTCACAGACTCATTTGCATACGGATTAAAAGTGTTTTTTCAAGAGCCAATGAAAATAAGTATGGAGTCTGCTCCCATTCACCTGCATGGGGAGAACTCTGAAGGGAGTAGTTGGGACTGCGTCAGGATTAGAATATTGCTGACCTTTCCTGAGGGTGGGGGTCTGACTCCCAGCACCTCGCCGATCAGCTGTTTAAGGTTCCATTCAAACGTCCTCAAAAATGGGTCCGGATCCGTTCCGCAACGCTGCGGAACGAATCCGGACCCATTCATTCTCTTTGGGGCCGGAAGACATGCGGACTGCACACAGTGTGCTGTCCGCATCCGCATTTCCAGAGTGCGGCCCCAATCTTCTTGTCCGCGGCTCCTGAAAAAAATAGAACATGTTCTATTGTCCGCAATTGCGGACAAGTATAGGCAGTTCTATGGGTGTGCCGGCCGGGTGTATTGCGGATCCACAATACACTACGGGCGTGTGAATGGACCTTAAAGGGTTTGTCTCACTTCAGGAAATAGCATGCATTATGTAGAGAAAGTTAATACAAGGCACTTACTAATGTATTGTGATTGTCCATATTGCCTCCTTTGCTGGCTGGATTCATTTTTCCATAGCGTTATACACTGCTTGTTACCATGGTTATGACCACCCTGCAATCCACCAGTAGTGGTCATGCTTGCTTTTTCCTATAGGGTCATGCCACATTGTGAACATTTTAAATTTTAAAGTGCAAAAAAATATTGTGGAGGAATTTCCCACTAGATTGAGAGCTGCAGTATACCGGCACGGTCACGGCACAATGACTTCATCTGCTGATCGGTGAAGGTGCTCCCCACCGATCTGATCAGTATCTAAAAGGTGGAGAACTAAGTTGAAAAAAACCCAGATTTTAATTCTAGGCCATTCTATTCCATTATTTGCATTTTCTCATCCTGCTGGTAGGAGGTGCACATCGGAGGCGGTTCACCACGTGTACCTGGTCAGTGGCTCGCTGGCGGCGTGCAGTACATACGTAAACACGATTATTAGCCAGCAAATCATGCTGTAGATTTTCTGCCAATTTTAGAATAATTAGATGGGTTTTACTTGCCATCTGTCCCAAATTTACATCTGAGTGTCCATGAAGCGCAGATTAAGCAAGGCTATAAATAGGGACTGCTTTTCTTCTCACAATTACTTGCTCCCATTTCTGGTCCTCTTTAAGGTCCACTCCCTGAACATCACAAGGGTGTTAGCCTGCAGAAGGTGGATCCTGTGTAAGTCATGGTCTAAAGTGAGACAACCAAGGACAATTTGTAAATGGTGGATATTTTTCATTACTCTAAGGCCTCTTTCACATGGGCGTTGCGGGAAAAGATGTCGGTGCGTGCGTAATTTTGCAGAGCCAGTGCAAAGCGTTAAAATTTTTGCACGTGTGTGAGAAAAATCTGCATGTTTTGTACCCAGACCCGAACCCGGACTACTTCTTCACAGAAGTTCGGGTTTGGGTTAGGTGTTCTGTAGATTTTATTATTTTCCCCTTTATAACATGGTTATAAAGGAAAATAATAGCATTCGTAATAGAGAATGCATAGTAAATTAGGGATGGAGGGGTTAAAAAAAAAAATATATATAAAAAAAATAATTTAACACACCTCATCCACTTGTTCGCACTGCCCGGCTCGTTGTCTTTCTTCTTCTTTGAGGACCTGGGAGGAAAAGGACCTTTGGTGACTTCACTGCCCTCATCACATGGTCCATTACCATGCGCAGTGATGTCACCAAAGGTCCTTTTCCTCCCAGGTCCTCAAAAAAGAAGAAAGAAGACGAGCCGGGCTGCACGAAGAAGTGGATGAGGTGAGTTTAATTATTATTATTTTTTTTAACCCCTCCATCCCTAATTTACTATGCATTCTGTATTCAGAATGCTATTATTTTCCCTTCTAACCATGTTATAAGGGAAAATAATAAAGATCGAGACCCCATCCCAATCGTCACCTAGCAACCATGTGTGAAAATCGCACCGTATCCGCACTTGCTTGCGATTTTCACACAGCCCCATTCACTTCTATGGGGCCTGTATTGCGTGAAAAACGCTGAATATAGAGCATGCTGCGATTTTCACGTAACGCACAAGTGATGCGTGAAAATCACCGCTCATGTGAACAGCCCCATAGAAATGAATGAGTCCGGATTCAGTGCGGGTGCAATGCATTCACCTCACGCATTGCACCCGCACGGAATTCTCTCCCGTGTGAAAGGGGCCTAAGGGTCCATTCACACATCCGCAAATGGGTCCGCATCCGTTCCGTAATATCAGGAACGGGTGCGGACCCATTCATTCTCAATAGGGAAGGAATGGATCCGGAGAGCACACTATGTGCTCTCCGCATCCACATTAACGGAGCGCAGCACAGAACTTCTGGGCAACGGCTCCGCAAAAAAATTGAACGTGTCCTATTCTTGTCTGCAATTGCGGACAAGAATACAGTTCTATGAAGGGGGGGGGGGGGGGGGCCGGCCGGGTGCATTGCGGGTCCACAATACACTACGGATGTGTGAATGGACCCTAAGGCAGGGATCAGCAACTTTAGGTACTCCAGCTGTTCAGAAACTACAACTCCCAGAATGCTTAATTCACTTCAGTTAGAAGACCAGCCGAGCAGGTTTGCATGCTGGGAGTTGTAGTTTCACAGCAGCTGGAGTGCCGAAGGTTGCTAATCCCTGCTCTAAGGGCTCAAGGGCTCATGCACACGAACGTGTGCCGGCCGTGCCCACAAACAGCGGGTCTAAAACGGAGTGCTTCCATGGCATTTCAGTCCGTGCCTCCGCACCGCCAAAAAATAGAACCTGCCGTATTTTTTTTTTTGCAGTGTAGATGGGTCACGGAGCCATTCAAGTTGACTGGGTCTGCATCCGCTTGCACAGGCCGTACAGAATGTGCCTGTGCATTGGGGACCACAATTTGCTGTCCCCAATGCATGGCACACATTCATACGCATGAGCCCTAATGTTGACATTTTTAAAATATTTTTTTTGAGTTGCGTCTTTGTATTCGACCAGGTTACGATCTCCAGTGAATGTTTCTGGCAGAGAGCAGCCTGCTGGAGGTCAATGGATCCGGCATTGCCAGATTCAACAGATCACGGACTGCTTTCCCGCATGAATGCCAGTTTTCGGCTGGACATAAACTGTTGCATGCAGTGGTTTTTGGTCCGACCAACACCTGGCAGTCGGGACATCTTGACGGAGATGTGAACGCGGCCTAAGGCCTCTTTCTGTGTGTGATCCGCTGGTGACCCATAGGAGTCAATGTGCACACCTCTGGTTTATTTTCACAGATCCCAGTGTCCTTCTCTAACATTCTCACCACAGGTCATGTTCTTGGCCGTTTTTGCCTTTTCTCTTAATGGAGGTAAATAAAAAAAAACATAAATCTGTTTTTCAAGGATCCATTTTTTGCTAAATTGAAAATCTGAGGAAGCCTAAAAATGTTGCCTGTCATTTAAAGGGGTTATCCAGTAACTAATATTGATGACCTATCTTTAGGATATGTCATCAGTGGGACCCGACACCCGGGACCACACTGATCAGCTGTTAGATGATGGCTAACCTCCGGCACTCCAGCTGTGGTAAAACTATGACTCCCGAAATGGCCCCCTTGCTTGGCTGTTCTCTGAACTCAATAGAAATGAATGGAGCATGCTAGAAGTCGTAGTTTCACCACAGCTGGAGTGCCGGAGGTTAGCCACTATGGCAGCCAGGACGCTATTAAAGTCCTGGCTGCCATAGTAGTAGTGGGGAGCGGGGGAGCAGTATACTTACCGTCCGTGCGGCTCCCCGGGCGCTCCAGAATGACGTCCGAGCGCCCCATGCGCATGGATGACGTGTCCATGCGATCACGTCATCCATGCGCGTGGGGCGCCCTGACGTCACTCTGGAGCGCCCAGGGAGCCGCACGGACGGTAAGTATGCTGCTCCCCCGCTCCCCACTACACTTTACCATGGCTGGCAGGACTTTAGCGTCCCGGCAGCCATGGTAACCATTCAGAAAAAGCTAAACGTCTGATCCGGCAATGCGCCGAAACGACGTTTAGCTTAAGGCCGGATCTGGATTAATGTCTTTCAATGGGCATTAATTCCGGATCCGGCCTTGCGGCAAGTGTTCAGGATTTTTGGCCGGAGCAAAAAGTGCAGCATGCTGCGGTATTTTCTCCGGCCAAAAAACGTTCCGTTCCGGAACTGAAGACATCCTGATGCATCCTGAACGGATTTCTCTCCATTCAGAATGCATTAGGATAAAACTGATCAGGATTCTTCCGGCATAGAGCCCCGACGACGGAACTCTATGCCGGAAGAAAAGAACGCAGGTGTGAAAGAGCTCTAAGAGCGGCACCTCCCTGAAAC
The DNA here is from genome assembly GCF_905171765.1 of Bufo bufo. NCBI lineage: Eukaryota > Metazoa > Chordata > Amphibia > Anura > Bufonidae > Bufo > Bufo bufo. Next base: position 136,308,630 of record NC_053392.1, on the reverse strand, counting down.
AGCAGATTGGTGGGGGTGCCTGGACTTGGACCCCCCTCCCTGATGTGATAATGATGACCTATCCTGAGGTGCAACCAAGGTGTCACCATTGCTCTTATTGCCCACAAGCTTCGCTCCTTTCTGTGGCCAGCCCTTTCCTGGCTGCTTTGATTGACAGTGTCAGCCAATGGCATTGTAACCCTGCCTGCCCTGTGTTCTCACACGCGCGCCATAGGTCGCATATCGGCTCATGTGCAGTGCTGCCCTGATTACGGTGCATGCACCGAAGACATAAGCCCCTACCCAGAAGGGCAGAGGACAGGGTGGAGGCCTATGTCATCGACGCATGCACAGTACACTTGTTTTCAGCCCTGCAGAGAATCCTGGCTATGCGGTGGATGCGTCAATACGGGAACCAGCGGCGCATGCACAGGAACACAGAGCAGATTTTTGGCGCTGACACATTAGTAAATATGGACCAGGGTTTTAATCCTATGGGCTCCAGCTTTGTGTCCATGTCCTTGGATGGAAAGGTTACAGGTGACAGACCCCCCTTTATTATTTAAGGTTACCCACCATAATCGTCTGTCATCACAAACTTCTAAATGGAGCGACCAGAGAATAAGAACATAGGTGCCAGGGTCCAGTGTCTGGATTTGTCCAGCCCTGGTATAGACCCAGGAATATGTGGGAATGGGAGGCATAGATCCTCCTTATAGTCTATTCCTCCCGTGACCTCCTGGGATTGCACAGACGTGTCCTACATCTTCTACACGGCTGCGGTCAGGGGTTTTTCCTGTGCTAACGCGGGCACACGTGAGGAGCCGGGGTGTGGCCTCCAGGCTTACCTTGGTGGAGATCGCAGCTCATTGAAGCAACTCACGTGGGCTCTGCTATCAAATATTTCAGGCATTACATAATCGCCCGGATGGCAGGCACTCCCATATTCCAGTCCAGTGACTTGGAAGGAATATATTGTTACACAGCTGCACAGCTCGGATCGCTCTTCATTCACGGGCGTCTGGGGGGATGAAGACATTTGTATACATTAAAGGGAACCTGTCACCATGACATGCAGTGTAATCTGCGGGCAGCATTGTATAGAGCAGATGGATATATAACTTTATGGGAAAAGACTCAGTATAGGTTATATTTTATTCATTAAAGGGGTTGTCCTACAAAGCCTATTCTACAGTTTTCAAACCAGCACCTGGGTGTGAATACTTTTGTAATTGCATGGAATTAAAAATGTAGTATAGCCAGTGTGCTATCAAATAAAATGGATCTGTATAGCGCCACCTGCTGCTTGTTTTTTCTTTTTCATGTCTTTGTCCGGATCACTAAGAAGGCCGCACATGCTCAGTATCATCCTCCTCAGTTGTGATAGGAAGAGCTGAGACACGCCCCCTGAGCTGCAGCAGAAAAGACACGCCCCCTGAGCTAGTAGCTTGCTATAAATCTAGCAGAGCAATGACTGGGGAGATCTCCGGACCCATGTGGGGTACAGGGCTGGTTCTAGCTTTATGTACCAGATTATGTGTGGTTTTCATTTTTTACATTAGTCATGGAATAACCCCTTTTAAATCTCTTAAGAGTCCGGTGGGTGGCCCTAGCATTGATTGACAGATATCTTCTTTTCTTTTTCTTTTTTTTTTCTTTTTACATTTTTTTAATTTTTTGTGCACGGTCATGCACCTTACATGATACTAAACAGAGTGTATATTGGCCTTAAAACCATACCAGTGCAGGCCAATTCTGCCAGTTTACCATGAGAATGTGTTTCCCACGTGACACGGAAAATAAATGTACATTCCTGTTCTTCTGGAGCTGCACGCGTCTCCTTGTACCTCTTCAGGTACATGTGTCTCATGGGCAGGGCGGGCGTTTTCCCATTGAGATTCGTTAAACCCTGCCCTATGTATAATTTATAAAGCGTGATTATTAAGAGTTAAAGAGGACCTTTCACCTGTATAAACGATGTGAACGGAGTATGCTGCCATGTAGAGCGGCGCCCGGGGATCTCACTGCACTTACTATTATCCCCGGGCGCCGCTCCGTTCTCCCGTCATGCCCTCCGGTACCTTTGCTCCTTAAGTTATAGTAGGCGGTGTCTGCCCTTGTCCTGTGGGCGTCTCCTTCTCCTAGGCTGCAGCTCTGGCCAATCGCATCGCAGAGCTCACAGCCTGGGAGAAAAAACCTCCCAGGCTGTGAGCTGTGCGCTGCGATTGGCCAGCGCTACAGCCTAGGAGAAGGAGACGCACACAGGACAAGGGAAGACTCCGCCTACTATAACTTAAGGAGCAAAGGTACCGGAGGGCATAACGGGAGAACGGAGCGGCGCCCGGGGATAATAGTAAGTGCAGTGAGATCCCCGGGTGCCGCTCTACATGGCAGCATACTCCGTTCACATCGTTTTTACAAGTGAAAGGTCCTCTTTAAGGTTTCGCTGTGACTGTCATTACCATTGACTGGTGACAGTTTACACTGGTTTACAGGTTGTTGTATTGTAGATGTATTAAACCCGCCACATGTGGTGACGGTTTTTAGGCCGTGCACCATTTTTCCCCCAGTGTTTTTAAATACAGTACTTGAAACTTGCGGCTTATTTTATGTTTCAGATTTTATTTTTTTTATTTTTTTTGGTTTTTTTTTGCTTTTTGCTGTGATTTAAAAAAACAAATACGATGTGTATGTAGACTTTAAAGTGACAGCTGACATCAGCATTACTTAGTTGGAGGGAATGTGTCATCAGAAAATGACATTGTTTAAATCACCTTTTTGTTAGTGTTTTAATTTTTTTTTATTCCATATTTTTGGTAATTTTTTGAAAATATTTTTCCATTCACTATATTTAAAAGAATATATATAAAAAATCCTAAACGTGTGCATTTTTCGCATTGGCCTCTAGGCCAAACATGTTGACTTCCTGTCCTTTGAGCTGCTACATGGGCCCTAGACACTATGGAAAGGAGGAGACGCCATTGACTTACTGTGATATCATCTGAATAGTGGATGCTGATTTATCTGTACAGAGGTGATATCGGTTATTGTAATCCTGCCTATGATGATAATAGGATGGCTACTGGAAAGTTGCCTGTACAGAACAAGAAATCGTGACCTATTATTTAACCTAGTGGCCAGTAATAAAATTGCAGAATTGGATAAAAAAAAATTCTTCTAACTATAGATACTAAAATGTAAAATTGTAAAGAAAATGTTTAAAAGGTAACTGATAACCTATACTCTGGCCCACCCAGGACCCCCGCCGAACAGCTGTTTAAGAAGGCACCGGCAATCACAGTAGTGCCGCCACCTCCCTGCTCACCAAGGTCAGCGCCATACATAGTACAGTGGTATCGCAGCTCAGCCTCATTCACTTCACTAGGGCTGAGCTGTGCTAGGTCATGTGACCAATGACCATGGTGTCACATGGCCCAGGGAAAGCTATGAGAAGACAGTGGTGCTACAGTGAGTGCTGGCTCCTTCTCAAACGAGCTGATCGGCAGGAGTCCCAGGTGTCAAACCCCCCCTGATCAGATACTGATGACCTATCCTGAGGATAGGTTATCAGTTAAAATATCTTGGAAAACCCCTTTGATATAAAAAATGTGATTTAACAATAGGTAATTTCCTGTGCTGTGTAGTTCCAGGACTACTACAGAACAGCTGATTGGCAGGGTGCGGGGTGTTCGCCTCTCCACCCTCCGATCAGATATTAATGACCTCCCCTGACTATAAGGCCAGCAATATAAATGGACCGGAAAACCCCTTTACAAAAGCCAACCAAAAAAGTCTCAAACCCTGGTGCTGTGTGTGAGCCCATGCTTGGAGTAAAATGGGAGCTGTTGATGATGATAAGCGACGTGTGCTGCTCCCAGATCCTATGATGCTGCTGACGTCCTGATGATGGAGAGAAGACCTTGGTGAGCGTCTTCCATTCATTTACTCATGGCTGTGCAAGCTCATTCCTATTTTTAATCACCGCAAATCCTTCCTGCTGATGTCCTCTGCCTGATTTACAGGGAGCGTGACACCAGAATAATCCTCCAGATCTGGGGACTTGCAGGGAGCAGAAATGCAGTGACACGCTGGCTCTGAAGTCGGCATCTAGAATTTAGTGTAACTTTTTTTTTTTACGGTTTTTAGGTTCCCTGGAAACTGTCCTCAAGCTGCTTTTGATGGATATGTTCTTCTTAGTGCCTGTGCTTGTATGACTCCATCATGGTGTGCTTCTTGGTTTCATCGGCCCATTAACACACCCTGAATCCTGACTTGCCAGGGTACGGCCCAACATTGCGGCTGGCCACGTGCTGCCAAGCCGCACCCGCCACAGCAATCGATGGCTGCGTAATATTAACGCTGGAGCATATCCGCCCAGTGTGGGCATTCCCTTAAAGAAGTTTTGCTTCATGTTCATTCACACGTGGTACTTGAATTTCTACAGTTTTTCTAGAAAAAAAAATGTGTAGTACTGCTTCCAAGTGATTCACAAGGAATTGAAGTTGGTTTCACTTTTGGTCAAAAGCTGCCATGTCATGGGGAACTGAACAGTTTTTAACCTCCTAACAGTCATGCTATAATTGTTAAAATCCTCCCAAAAATGTAACTTTTTTAATGTAGATTTTTAATGTGTGTCTGCAGTAAATCTTGTTGGCGCACAACTCGGGGGACACTATTGCATTTTTAACCCCTTACATAATTTTAGCCTTAAAGTACCTTTCATGGGTCCAAACATTGTAAACTAACTATCAGGATATGTAGTGCGGCACCCAGGGATCTCACTGCACTTACTATTATTCCTGGGCGCCGCTTCATTCGCCCGCTGTGGCCCCCAGGATAGTCTACCACTCTATGCTAATTGCTAGCATAGGAGCAATGGGGAGGAGACTGCCCTTTTTCTCAATGGGCGTCTCCTTCTCCCTGACTGTAGCGCTGTCCAATCAAAGCGCAGAGCGTCACAGCCAGGGAGAGAAAAAAATAACTTACCTTCTCCATGGCTGTGACGCTCTGCACTTTGATAGGACAGCGCTTCAGCCAGGGAGAAGGAGACGCCCATTGAGAAAAAGGGCAGTCTCCTCCCCATTGCTCCGATGCTAGCAATTGGCATACAGAGCGGGAGAATATAGCGGGGGCCACAGCGAGCGAACGGAGCCGCACCCAGGAATAATAGTAAGTGCAGTGAGATCCCTGGGCGCCGCTCTACATATCCTGATAGTTAGTTTGCAATGTTTGCACCCATGAAAGGTCCTCTTTAAGGACCAATAATATTTCCCCTTTGTGTTCTAGCAGTGATAACTTTAATTTTTTGTTAAAAATTTTATTATCTTGCAGGATTAGTTTGTAGGTTTTTTAGCAACCATTTTGGGGTATATTTAGTGTAGTAAATAACCTTTTTTTTTATTTTTAGGGGGAGACATAAAAAAACCAGCAATTTTTAAATATATAATTTTTTTTTTTTTTTTTTATTTATTCGTTTTTAACTTTTTCCTTTCCTCTGCAACTGCTCTCCCTCCTCCAGGCTGCTGCTTTAGCTGCTCATATCTCTGATTTGGTACCAGCTAGAGTTATGAGGTTTATATTGTTTGAAAGTGGACATTCTAGGAATACCAGAATGACAGCAATATCTTCAGTACATGGGAAGATATTACTGTTAGAAATCGGGATGCAGCTAAAAGTAAAAGCAGGTTTTACCTGGGATTATTCCTGACTCGCTTGTGGTAATATCTCCTGTTTAGCTTGGACTAATGATTAGTGTTGAGCGAACTTTTGTTTTAAGTTCGGCGTCTAAAGTTCGAGTTCAGGTTATCGAAGTATCCCGTTACGGATTCTAAATTCCGTTATGGTCCGTGGTAGCGGAATCTATAACGGGATACTTCGATAACCCGAACTTTAGACGCCGAACTTGACACACCAGTTCGCTCAACACTACACTTCTTGCTGCTACCATTCAGGAGTTATCGGCATTTATAGAAGGCAGCCCTCCCAGTTGTTCACCTCAGGTCACTGCCTTGTACCTTATGTATTTAAAGGACTGGCCAGCCATGAAACCATAATGAGGTTTTGTGTGCGACCTTTAGATATTAGGGGAAGGGGGGGGGGGGGGGGGTTGCACAGATTTAAGCATGATGTGGTTGTGTTCCTTTAAATCCTACTTTCACTTTATGTATATCTGTTTATTAGGTGTTTATATTGGCATAAATACAGATATTCGCTGTAGAGTCAGTGTACCATTCATACATCTAGATAAAATGGAGCTCAGTGTCGTTCTGCCACCACATGGAGGATTGGAGCAAATCCCTGTCAGTAATCTGTGGATGGGGGCAGTTTAGCAATATATACGTTCAGCCACTCCGTACATGGTGGTGTAGAATCACTGTCGGTAATCACTGTTGGGCTGCTTCTGATAACGGTAAAATGCTCATTAATGGTGATATTTGTATGTATTATTACTATGCTTCATTTATTTTCAGTCTCTCTTGGGAGGATACATATACGACAGTACAGGTTTTTCCATCTCCCGGTGCTGGTCCCGCCATTTGTAGGATAAAAATTTGTCTTTATTAAAAATATGATATCCTTTTTTTGTGTACATAGCTAAGATGCTGTAGCAGCAGCCTGTGGATTTTCTCTTTTCCGTCATCTCTGCTCTCTGACGTTATAAACACTCATTATTGCTCAGTTCTTATATTACTGATAAGAATGTGGCTTAAATAAGTGTTTATGACATTTTACAGATGAGGTTTATTAGCTGACCAGTACAAAGTGAAAGTACCAGTCACACAGCTAGAAAAACAGTTAACCCTTTGTGAACGAATAGCTGAATATTTTTTAATAAAGGCCAATTTAGCCGAAAATGAGTAACGTGCAATCATAAACAAAAATTGCCTCCGAAGATGTACATAGCCTTTAACTCCTTCGCTACTAAGTGTAAACATGGCGCCCAATCGCTCGTGCAGCAGGCGTAAAGTCCGGGGGGTCTCCGCAGAGATTTGCGGCTAATGACTGCAATCGGCATTATTGCCGGTCGCGGTCATAAAGCCTTCAGATGCCGTGATCAAGTGAGATCACAGCATCTAAAGGGTGAAAAACCCAGAAGCACGCACTTCCGGGTATCCTCTGCGGCCAATGCGGATGCCAGTAATTGATTTCAATGCGCTGGGTCTCTCTGAAGAGACCCAGGGCATTGAAGCTGCAATTCTTATTTTGGCCAGCAGGTGGCAGGAAAAAACAAGAAATGAGCAATTCTGTACAAATTATGGATTTAATAAATGAATTTCATTTTGTAAGGAACCTCTTAGGCCTCTTTCACACGAGCGAGTTTTCCGCGCGGGTGAACGCATTGCACCCGCACTGAATCCTGACCCATTCATTTCAATGGGTCTGTGTACATGAGCGTTTTTTCACGCATCAGTTCTGTGTTGCGTGAAAAACGCAGCACGTTCTTTATTCTACGTTTTTCACGCATCCCTGGCTCCATAGAAGTGAATAGGGCATCAGTGAAAAATGCATTGCAGCGCATTTCGTTGATGGTTTGCTAAGAGATGTTGTTTGTGAACCTTCAGGTTTTTTCACGCGCGTGAAAAACGCATCAAAACGCATTGCACCCGCACAGACAAAACTGACTGAACTTGCTTGCAAAATGGTGTAAGTTTCACTTAACGCATCAGGACCTAATCCATCACACTCGTGTGAAAGGGGCCTTACTGCCACCTCATGGTTGGTATCCAGAATGCATCAGAGAAAAGATTTGGGATTTGCACATCGTGTAATGTAAAATAAATATAAAGTCCTTAAAGGGGATGTCCAACTTTATTCCTGATTTTCATAAAGAAAAAAACACTCCCCTGCCCCCCACTACTGAGGATTCAGTATGGCTGCTTCTAGTAAACTGAAAAAATGTTCCATTTAGGGATGTGCACCAAGTGACCCCGTCCAAAAGTGTATACACTGAGGACCTGAAAGAGCTGGAATGGAGTAGCGTGGTGCGGGCAAGTGTTACATTTATATATATATTTTCCCCCTACCAAATAGAACATCGTGGTATAAAGGGCCTGTTACATGTGCTGCTGAAGGCATCTGTGCTGGTGCCATGTACATATCTGCTCACATTGCTGAGAAAAATGAAGCATTAATATATGCAAATGAGCCTCTAGGAGCAACGGGGGCATTGCCCTTACACCAAGACGCTCTGCTCTCTCTGCAACTGCTGGCCCCTCTCCCCTTTGACAGGGCCAGGCAGTGTAAGGGTCCATTCACACATCCATATGTGTTTTGCGGATCCGCAAAACACGGACATCGGCGATGTGCGTTCTGCATTTTGTAGACCGCACAACGCCAGCACTATAATAGAAAATGCCTAATCTTGTCCGCAATTGCGGACAACAATAGGACATGTTCTATTTTTTTTTCGGGAACGGAATTGCGGACCCGGAAGTGCGGATCTGGACAGCGCATAGTGTGGCCCTATAGAACTGAATAGGTCCACAATTCCGTTCCGCAAAATGCGGAACAGAATTGCGGACGTGTGAATGGAGCCTAAATGTTATCTTGCCTGGTCCTGTCAATTAAAGTAGAGAGGACGCTGCAGTTGCAGAGAGAGCAGAGCCTCTAGGTGTAACGGCAACGCCCTCGTTGTTCCTAGAGGCTCATTTGCAAATATTAAAACAATATTTTTCTCAGCAATGTGGGCACATACAGTCCTGATCAAAATTTTAAGACCACTTGAAAAATGGCAAAAAATTCTATTTAGCATGGCTGGATCTTAACAAGGTTCCAAGTAGAGCTTCAACATGCAACAAGAAGAAATGGGAGTGAGACAAAACATTTTTTGAGCATTCAATTTAATGAAAACAACGATTAAACTGAAACAGGCTGTTTTTCAGCTGATCAAAAGTTTAGGACCACACTGACAAAAAAAAACTAAACCCCCCAAAACAGAAATCCAACTTCCAAACATGAACTCAGTAATGAGTAGCTCCGCCATTATTGTTTATCACTTCAAAAATTCGTCTCGGCATGCTTGATGCAAGCGTTTCCATGAGGTGAGTGGGAACATTTCTCCAAGTGGTGAAGACGGCCGCACGAAGGCCATCTACTGTCTGGAACTGTTGTCCATTTTTGTAAACTTCCCTTGACATCCATCCCCAAAGGTTCTCAATTGGATTTAGATCAGGGGAACACGCAGGATGGGCTAAAAGAGTGATGTTATTCTCCTGGAAGAAGTCCCTTGTCCTGCGGGCATTGTGTACTGTAGCGTTGTCCTGTTGAAAAACCCAGTCGTTACCACACAGACGAGGGCCCTCAGTCATGAGGAATGCCCTCTGCAACATCTGGACATAGCCAGCGGCCGTCTGACGCCCCTGCACTTCCTGAAGCTCCATTGTTCCACTGAAGGAAAAAGCACCCCAGACCATTATGCCGCCCCCTCCACTGTGGCGCGTAGAAAACATCTCAGGTGGGATCTGCTTGTCATGCCAGTAACGTTGGAAACCATCAGGACCATCAAGGTTAAATTTTTTCTCATCAGAGAATAAAACTTTCTTCCACCTTTGAATGTCCCATGTTTGGTGCTCTCTTGCAAAGTCCAAACGAGCAGTTCTGTAGCGTTCAAGGAGACGAGGTCTTTGAAGACGTTTTTTGTTTTTGAAGCCCTTCAGTCTCAGATGCCGTCTGATGGTTATGGGGCTGCAGTAAGCACCAGTAAGGGCCTTAATTTGGGTCGAGGATCGTCCAGTGTCTTGACGGACAGCCAATTGGATCCTCCGTCTCAGTGCTGATGACATTTTTTGGGGTCTTCCACTTGACTTTTTTGTTCCATAACCCTCAGGATCATTTAAGAAATTCCAAATGACTGTCTTTCTGCGTCCCACCTCAGCAGCGATGGCGCGCTGTGAGAGACCCTGCTTATGCAGTTCAACAACCCGACCACGTTCAAAAAGGGAGAGTTTTTTTGCCTTTGCCATCACAACGTGTGACTACCTGACAGAAAATGACAATGAATCCACATATTTGCACAGATTTGGCCTTTTAAAGGCATGTGGTCCGAAAATTTTGATCAGCTGAAAAACAGCCTGTTTCAGTTTATTCATTGTTTTCATTAAATTGAATGCTCAAAAAATGTTTTGTCTCACTCCCATTTCTTCTTGTTGAATGTTGAAGCTCTACTTGGAACCTTGTTAAGATCCAACAATGTAAAATATGATTTTTTTTTGCCATTTTTCAAGTGGTCTTAAAGGGATTCTGTCACCTCGTATAACACAAATTCAGATTTTAAACTAGTCATGCTCCACAGCTTACCTTGAATCGGCTGTGCTGTTTTTTATTGTAATCCGTCCAGCAGTTTTTCAGAAAAACGACTTTTATAAAACCCTGAAGGTGCCCAAAGGGGCGTTATGTTCCCCTTTGTGTGCCCAGTAACGCCCCTCTTACAGTGCCCAAAACGTTTTCCTCCAGAATCCCTACCTGCCCACAGCGTCTCATCCCTCTCCTCCTCGACGGCCGAGCGAAGTCTCGCGCGAGCATCGGACGTCACTGGGCTCGGCGCATGCCCAGTGACGACGATAAAGCTCCTGCCCTCAGTCTCCAGCAAATCGCACTGGCGCAGCCCTCAGTGGGTACTGCGTCTGCGCAAGACTTCGCTCGGCCGTCAGGGAGGGGGAGGAGAGGGATGAGACTCTGTGGGCGGTTAGGGATTCTGGAGGAAGGCGTTTTGGGCACTGTAAGAGGGGCGTTACTGGGCACACAAAGGGGAAAATAACGCCCCTCTGGGCACCTTCAGGGTTTTATAAAAGTCGTTTTTCTGCAAAACTGCTGGACGGATTACAATCTAGAACAGCACAGCCGATTCAAGGTAAGCTGTGGAGCATGACTGGTTTAAAATCTGAATTTGTGTTCTACGAGGTGACAGAATCCCTTTAAACTTTTGATCAGGATTGTATGAACATGGGACCAACACAGATGCCAAGTGCACATGTAACAGGTCAGCCAGTGTCATAAGTACAAATCTGCTGACAGATGCCCTTTTTAAAGCTGGATAACCCCCTTTAAGCCATTTTCCTCTATAAACTTGTTTGTATCTGTAAAGGATGGCAGCCAAAATCCCTGCCCTTCCTTAAAAACGCTCGTCCAACCTTGCAGATCCCTGGAAGCCTGTCTTGTTATGCAGCCATAATGGTAACCGTAATGGGGACGAGCCAGCTGCCATATAAGTGACATCAGAATGTGATAGGTTTTCCAGATTTTGAGAGGAGAAATACTTGCATTTGCTGGGGGTCTCCTCCCCCCTGTGTGTGTTCTGTGGCTGAGTTTTTCTAAGATACCATTGTACACGCAGTGAATTTTCTGCCGGCAGTCCTGCTGTGAGAACCCCCCAGTGTATCAGCCACCCGGTGCCTGCTGCGGGACTGAAGCGTTTCATCTCTGACACTAGGGGGCAGACTGAGTGATGTCACCCTTGGTTTCTGAGATCAGTGGGGGGTCTTGGCACCCAGACCCTCTGAATCGAAGCTCACTCTGACATGAGAAGTTTTTTTTTTTTTTTTTTTTTCAAATGATATGCAGTAATTTTGGTTGTTAATATGCTTATAGAAGAGAATACCCTGTTTTTAGGTCCATGTTCAGTTCCCGTCGGTGGCCATGCTATGGAGTTGAGAAAATGGCAGTTCTGTGATGCTGCATTTTTTTATTTTATTTTTCTTGATATTTCCAAAATCCCTACAAAATAACATTTGGCCTTTAACGTTTCTATTTGATTCATCGTACTGGTTGCTGGGTTTTGCATATGCCGAGCACCTCAGGTTCCTTGTATGTTTGTCATGTCGTCTTTACACTTTCTTATTGTGTTATTTGTTCTGCAGGTAAATTACGTTTTCCCCCGCCGGGTTTCCTCCCTTGACTTCAGAATGCATATAAAAGAGGACCTAAATCCAGTGCTGCGGTACGTCCTCCATTTCTTCATGTGGTTCTATGGAGTGATCACCTTTGTGCCGTGGTTCTTGCTTTCTGGTGCGATAGAAAGGCAGAGGGGAGCAGCGCGGGTGAAGGCCAAGCCTCTGATTGAAGAGCCATGCAGCCCTTTCCGATCGGTGGACAGCTTCTCCAGCCTGGCGTCCTCCCTGTACCCCGACTGTGATACCCTGGACAAGGTCTTCAAGCACGCCACCAAACTGTTCAATGCCAAGGCATGCCTGGGCACCAGAGAGGTGCTCAGTGAGGAGGATGAAGTCCAGCCCAATGGGAAGGTCTTCAAAAAGGTGACGGAAAATACTGTTATCTTGTTTTTAATTGTTTAAATCTTCTTATTAATTTTGAATGAGACGGACTGTCTTTGCCATAATATGCTGCCCAAATGTATAGATGGAAAGACCGGAGGTAGACATAACACTGCCACCAGTCATCACTTACTATGGGGCTTGATGGAGCCCGGTGGTGGTGGTGGGGTGATTTGTCCCAATGTGACCCGAAACTGGAGGAAGCTTTAGGTCTCTAAAACCAGGGCTGTGGAGTCGGAGTCGAGGAGTCGGAGTCGGGGGAAATTTTGGGTACCTGGAGTCGGAGTCGGCAAACAATGCACCGACTCGACTCCTACTAAATTTAGATTGGAATAAAAAAAAAAAAAGCAAGTTTAAATGTCCCAATTCACAAAAAGTTATAATTAATGATTTCTCTACTGTAAGAATAAAGACCAATGCATGCAGTGCCTCACGTAACCGCAAAACGAACACGTTAAGTGACCGTGAAGAAGCATGATTTTCATATGCTTCACTATATGGCACGCAGCGCACAATTAGGAGCTGCAATACTTATACTTTCCATAGTGTTGTGTTACACGCAGCGTCCATGTGTAACCTAGCCTCTCACTGATAAGGGATTAAATAAATATGTTTTTTGCAGGACTAGAGACACTTGTATAAGTGAAGGGAATGGAGGGCCAATAGTTCAAGACTGAAGCTGTAACCATTGGAAAAACTGCTGTCATTTAGCTAAGGCTATAAAAACTTGTTGGCTTCCCAGCCAGTAGTCCTGTGGTAATGACATGTATGTTGCGTTTCTTTCCCTCAAGGAATGTATAAAATACATTCGCATATTAATACAGAGGAGTCTGAGTCAGAACATTTATCTACCAACTCCACAGCCCTGTCTAAAACCTGCAGTATGGTCAACTTAAATTATTAGCTTTACCAGCTGCTGCCAGCAGAGGGCAGCATCACTCTATAGTCACAATGCAGGAAAGTCCGCCCTTGTCAATTCTGTTGGCGATTTGCCCGTTTTCATAGCATATTTCACCATTTTCAGTGCTCAGGGTGAAGTCTGTGATGAATCTGGATGTAACGTGATGTTGAAGTAATCCACCATGTCGGACCTTACACTCGGTGGTGTATATGGGTCTCAGCACTGTTTGGCTTTCTATAGGTGCTGTATATCACTGTGTGCATGCTGCATGGCACTCTCTAGGCAACGTAGATGTTAAAGAGCATCTGTCAGCAGAATTAAACCGGTCATAAAGTCCGATAAGGGTTGACCCTGCTGGGTAAAATGATATCTTCATGAATGTCTGTGAAGCAGTTGCTTAGAAATCCCCATTTTTATTCTTCTGCAGATTAGCTCCTTGGGTCACTAGACAGCCACTGCTTTTCACCTCGTGTCACTCCCCCATTACCTTTTTGATTGACAAAGCCAGGCATGATTTAATCTCAAGCCTGCACTGGAGTTCCCACTATAGGCGCATGCACAGGGCATCTGCTTCCTCAGCAGTGCAGACGCCTACTGCGCATGTGCCGTTGACGTCTTTGGGCACCCAGAAGCGGAGGCGCTATCTTTGCATGGAGGAGTTACTTATAGTGGCGGGGACAATCGTGATGCTCGCCCAGCCCAGTGAACCTGAGGGCAGTGTAGAAGATCATGGATAAGTAATGGTTGCATATTATCTGTGTCACACTGCCACCAATGTATATTTCAACATATATTTGCCCCACACCTCTGGCCCTGTCAATCAAAGGGGCATGGAGGAATGGCATGAGGGGCAGGGCAGGAGCTAATTTTGCATAAGAATAAAACCAGAAATGTGTTGAAATACAGAAATAAAGTGTCCCTTTACTCGCAAGGGTCAACCCTACCTGTCTTTATGCCTGGTTTTAATAGGGTTGATCCTGGTGACAATTTCTCTGACAAAAAAAAGTGAAGTTGTTTTATGTGCTGCCAACAGATGGCAGTGTTTCCATGTTGGTAGGTAATAATATAAACTATTACTGTATACATGCGCTGAGAGTTGGTTGTGAACCTGAAGAGCCTTATGTCATTGCCGACTGGCGCTTTTCCTGCTTCTAGATGACACTCTCGCTTTACAAGCCAGTGCTGTGCGCATATTGCAGAGTTGTCATCCAGCTGGACGGATACTATGGTACAGATTGTCATCCAGCATCACAGCTATGTGACCGGCGGTGACGTGCAGAGGGACAAGTCCTGAGAGAATAGAGAGCACGCTGGAGACTTCGCTCATCCACTGCTGGGGTCATTAGGGAGCCTCCTGCTATGTGCGTTACAGCGCGCTGGGCGACAGTCGTGTTCACTAGATAAATAGTCCTAGATGAGGAATTCTGTGCACGTGCTGCTCGCCTCCACCGCTGACGTCAGTGTGTTACTGAGTGTGTGGAAGGCAGTACTGCAGTAAATCATACAGCAGATTTAGTGCCCGCTGCCATTCTTCTTCCAGTACTTCTGTGCTCTAATGTTGTCATAGGATTAGAGGGGTTTTCCGGGATTTTGATATTGATGGCCTATCCTTGGCGCCCCGCCTATCAGCTATTTAAAGAGGCTGCGGTCTCCTCACAGCTCACCAAGCACAGCGCCCCACATTGTATGGTGGCTGTGCTTGGTATTGCAGTCCAGGCCCTTTCACTTGATTTGGGATTGTGCTTCGCCTGGACCACGTGACTGATGAACGTGACATCACCGGCCTAGGAAGAGGCTGCAGTGCTCATCAGAGTGCCATGGCCTCTACCAACCTCAAAATCTCGGACCAACCCTTTAAATGTCCAAGTGCCGATGTAGCAGTCGCATATTCCGTATCCCTGTACAGAGATTGTCATCAGTCCCCTGTCCCCAATAGGGCTTGCCCTCTAATCTCAGACACACACCAGAGCCAGTTTCATAGGAATCCAATCATCCTGTCACTAAGAGTTTATGAAAGTCCCCATTAAAGGGATTGTTCCATCTAAAACCTTGGTAAGATATCAATAGGATAGGCCACCAGTGTCTGATAGGTCCTATCTACAGAACCGAGCCCACAATGTGAAGGAGAGTGCACAGCGCTTGCGCAGCTGACCTCTATTCATTTCTATGGGAGTGCCGAAAATAGCCAAGCCGTGCGCTTGGCTATTTTCGGAGGTCCCATAGAAATGAATGGGAAGTGCACTGCGCAAGCACGACCACCGCTCCATTCACTTCTATGGGGCTGACTGAACTAGCTGAGCCAGAGGGTGGTCTTCACTCTGCGTTCTAGAGATGATCCAGAGGTGGGACACACGCCTATCGCTAGGATATGCCACCAGTGTGTGAGATGGGCCAACCCCTTTAATAACTTAAATCTAGAATGACATTTCCCATTACCAGACATAATTCCTATTTCTGCCGATTTTCTTCATAATCCAGAACTATCCGCATTGAATCTCGTATTCACAGTCAAGGTGACCTCTCCTTAAAAACCTCCGGCATTTTCAGCATGGGAGACTAGGAATCACCAGAAATTTGTCAAACAATGGCAAAGGTGGAGGCAATTCAGGTTCTCTGGAAACCATTCCCCTACTAATCCAAACCAAGAGACAACACATCCTTTCTAACTTTGTAACTTTATTGCGTAGGGGTGGGGAGTTAATACATTGTGATGTGCCTATTTAGGTCATGATCTTACCTAATACCTAGCAGTTTTCAATACTATATGCTTAACTATGTAAATCCCTGGCTGTATTGAAATGGCTCGGATCCCTATGAATGATATACGTATGCATTACCTAAGCCCTGTATCTGCTTCTATGACAGCGTCATGTTGGACGCCTTGCTTCATAAATATGTACCATGTGTTGTTTTATTTTGTTTTCTACAATTGAAAATAAAAAAATTTAAATAAAAAAAACAAAAAAAAAACCTCCGGCATAACCCCCAGCCCTGGCATTATAATGTGTTTCATGGCGGGGACTCCTGGCTCATTCAGCTTGCACCATAGTGTCCTGGCCCACCGTACGAAGCCCTATTAGCTCTTGAGGTTTTTACCCTGTCTCTTCTAGAAGAGGCCATATACCTTCAATGGCCATCAGTGATTACCCAAGCAGACACATCCCCGTATCTCCTCTTCCTGGTTCTTGTGATTAGCTGATGGGAGTAGGGGTCATTTTGACAGCATTTGGTCCAGATCCGCAGGTATCTGCTCACCCTGGCTTCACTAATGCTCTACATGCTTATGTCTTTACCAGGTAATCTTGGGAAACTACAACTGGATGTCATACGAGGAGGCCTATTTGGTGGCATCTAACTTTGGAGGTGGACTTTCTGCCCTTGGCCAAAACCCCCGGTCTAATATCGCCATATTTTGCGAGACGAGAGCAGAGTGGATGATCTCAGCGCAGGCCTGCTTCATGTACAATTTCCCACGTGAGTAATAATCTTGGGGGAATTGACTGCTGGTCTGGGAATGTCTTCTGTGTCCTGTAAGATGAACAGGCTGCACTCCTCGCTCCTCTTCTGTGCTGGAATATGTTGTCCTCTGCCTGGAGTCCATCTGCTTTCTGTTAGTATCTGGCCTTTTATTTGACTTCATGTAGAGATTGCACACAGTTGTTAGCAGAAGTGCTGCAGGTGGGATTCACAATACTACAGAATGGTTATTTTTTTTTTTTAAAGGGGGAAAGCCCAGTTAAATTTCATTTTTATGAAACGACGGTGGACACAATTCTCAAAAAATGTCACTCTTCCTCATAGTGCATAATTATAGCAGACTGTACAGAAGACCACAGAAAACAAGGGTTAAGAGCAGCACCCATAGTAGGTTTACCAGAGCTAGGGTTGTGGAATGCAGCAGCTGAGCCGAAAGACCCCAGATCCAAGGCGGTCAAACTGAACGTAGTAGAAAAATGTAGGCTACAGCAGCATCTCCATAAACTTCTTTATTCAGGTTTCCAAAGTGCGGTACTTTCTGTACCGCACTTTGGAAACCTGAATAAAGAAGTTTATGGAGATGCTGCTGTAGCCCACATTTTTCTACCCATGTACAGGAGACCAGTTACTATCTTGTGGAATATGACTTCAGTAGTATGTACCTAAGGTCCTAGGACAGTCATGGACAACCTGCCTGGCCACCGGCAGGGCGGCCATAATGGTGTGTGTGACCCGCACCTATATCGAGAACAGAGCCCCGCAAGTGAAGGAGGGTGCACTGTGCATGCGCAGCCGCCCTCCATTCATTTTCTATGGGTCCGGCGTAAATAGCCTTCGGCTCGGCTATTTCCGTCAGCCCTGTAGAAATGAATGGGAGCGGGAGCCGCGCATTCTCGGTACGCTCCCATTCACTTCTATAGGGAGCCGGCTTGGTGGTGGCCGGATCGTAGTCCTCCAGCCACCACCTTGCGGGGCTCCATTCTCGATATAGGTGCGGGTCTCAGCAGTGGGACCCGCACCTATAAGACAATGGGGGCTTATCCTAGCGATATGCCCCCATTGTCCATGATGAGACAACCCCTTTAAGACTTCCTGTCCTTTGAGAGCAGCTCCATAGGTCATGGACACAATGTACAGGAGGGAACCCTATTAACTTCTAATGGAGAGTTTTTTTAGGCATGCTCTGTGACCTGGGCAGAGGTCGGGACGGAGAAGATAAGCTGTGATATCATTTATTGGGAATGGTGGATCCTGTGTTATCTATACACAGAGGTGTTACATGTCATTGTAATTCTGCCTGTGATAACAAGGTAGCTACTGAAAAGTTAGGCTACTTTCACACTGGCGTTTCTGGGTCCGCTTGTGAGATCCATTTCAGGGCTCTAACAAGCAGCCCAAAACGGATCAGTTTAGCCCCAATGCATTCTGAATGTCTAAGGATCCGTTCAGAATGCATCAGTTTGCCTCCGTTCAGCCTCCATTCCGCTCTGGAGGCAGATACCAAAACGCTGCCTGACGATGCGGAGCCAAACGGATCCGTCCTGACTTACAATGTAAGTCAATGGGGACGGATCCGTTTTCACTGACACAATATGGTGCAATTGAAAACAGATCCACCTCCCATTGACTTTCAGTGTAAGTCAAAACAGATCAGTTTGCATTATCATGAACAAAAAAATATAATATATATATATATATATATATATATATATATATGTGTATATATATATATATATATATATATATATATATGTGTATATATATATATATATATGTGTATATATATATATATATATATATATATATATATATATATATATATATATTTTTTTTTTTTTTTTCTTTATTTAGATATATTTTTTTGTTCATGGTAATGCAAACGGATCCGTTCTGAACGGATACCAGTGTTTGCATTATAGGTGCAGATACCAGACGGATCCGCACCTAACGCAGGTGTGAAAGTAGCCTTACCTGTTCAGAACAGGAATTGTGACCCATTATTAGACCTAGTGGCCGGTGTGAAAACTGCAGCAGTATATACACCTTTTAGGCTACTTTCACACTTGCGGCAGAGTGATCCGGCAAGCAGTTCCGTCGCTAGAACTGCCTGCCGGATCCGTCAAAACGTATGCCAACTGATGGCATTTGTAAGACTGATCAGGATCCTGATCCCTCTAACAAATGCATTGAAATGCTGGATCCGTCTTTCCGGTGTCATCCGGAAAAACTGATACAGCATTTTATTTTTTTCACATATTTTTTTCGGTCTGCTTCCGGCATTCCGGTATTTTGAATGCCGGATCCGGCACTAATACATTCCTATGGAAAGAAATGCCGGCATTCAGGCAAGTCTTGAGTTTTTTGGGCCGGAGATAAAACCGCAGCATCCTGATGCAAACTGAACGTATTACTCTCTATTCAGAATGCATGGGGATAAAACTGATCAGTTCTTTTCCGGTATAGAGCCCCTGTGACGGAACTCTATGCCGGAAAAGAAAAACGCGAATATAGATCTACGTGAAAAAAAAAAAAAAGTTAATGCGATTTCTACAGTAGTTCAGTTTCTCATGACACATTCCCTTTAAGGCTCTTCAGAGCAGGCTGTTGCAGTCTCTGAGCACATATACCTCAAAAGGCACAATGCCATTGAGGCCTCAATACCTACTAAGGCCCCATTCACATTGTGTCTGTCTGCCATGTGCTGGAAAACCTGCCACCACTTATGTCAAATATATCCATATGCCCCATTCACCTCATGAAGGTCTATATAGTGTTCTGTTGGCTTCCATCGGGTTGGTATATTAGCCGACCCTTTTTTTCCCCAGCCGTATGGAGCAGCGTGCTCTACTGCGCCATTTCATACCGACGCATCCCACCTAAGAATATAAACTGCATGGCACACACACGTCTAACGTGAAAGCCTATCCTCCTGACCCAAAGTCTCATATTCGATGCTGGAGACGGACGCGCCTGGTTTTCCTACAGACCTGTGGCCAGTGCTTGGAACAGATCCCAGATGTGGGGTGCTTTCTGTCACTGTTCACATGGTACATATCACAGTGTCTTGCTCTAGATGCCGGTTCCCATTGTTGTGATGAGTTACATTTTTCCATGCCGCATTACCTAGCTATGTGACGCTGTCATTTACAGTAAGTTCGGAGAAGGTTTGGCCCGGTTCATGCAGTTTCCGATCTCTTTTACGGCTTTCCACAAATCAACGTCATGCAGTTTTTTTAAATGTTTTTTTTTATAGCCTATAATCTGACCATCGCGCTCATGGCTAAGACGTTTTGTGAAACCGCTGATGTTTATCACCATTATACTATCATTCCTAGCACTTTCTTTCGCTAAATCCATGCAATCCTGTACTTTCCCTCCATGTTGATGTCATATACACTAAACAGACCTGATGACGCGCTGTCACTTTTATCGACTGCCACAATTTTCCATCGCTCTTTCCCCTTATCTAGTCGTGATGCAATTTCCAACCTTCTTTCAGTGTCTTATTTCTTGCTATAGGACTCAAGTCAACTTAAAGAAACCCGGAATATCCCATCCGCCTCCCTCCCTGTGACATGACTGCTTTTCATGTAATGTAAATAACCCGTAGTCCCCTCGTCACCCCTGCCGCAGCTTTCCCACCATGTTGGACGGTCTTACAAGGGCCGTGCAGCAGGATGTGAGGGGGAGCGCACAGTGCTCGGGGCAGAAGGTCTCAAGTCTGTGCTGACTTCTTGAAACGTGCTCTCTCTCACTCCTGGCCTCTTCCCTCAACACGGCAACCGCCTGGCCATAAAACATGGGGATTTTATAACGTGTCGCTTATGCCTGTGCATGATAAAGTCAAAGTCCACATAATAAAACGTATCTCCAATGAATCTTTCACAGCTAAAATCTAATAAAAGAAACTTTAACTTTCTCAATACTTTCCTTTCCTTTTTTGTATCGATTTAATTCAATATTTGCTAATGTTTCCCCTTTTTATTTTATTTTTTTATATATATATATTTAGCGCCATTTTTCTCACTGACATGGGATTTGTCACCTGAACTCCCGCCATGCCCCACCCTCCATTAGTAGTAGTAGGGGTCCGACTGAATTCTGCATTTACCCTTCTGTCTGAGTAGCCAGTCTTGTACTTTTTCTGTAGTCCTGATCTATGGGATATTGTAAAGTGTCGCTCGAGATGAATTTTGCTTTGACGTACCTTGTCCCTATAAGGCTGCTTTCACACTGGCGTTTTGGCTTTACGTTTGTGGGATCCGTTTAAGAGCTCTCACAAGTGGTCCAAAACAGATCAGTTTGGCCCTAATGCATTCTGAATGGAAAAGGATCCTCTCAGAATGCATCAGTTTGCCTCCGTTCCGTCTCCATTCCGCTTTGGAGGCGGACACCAAAACGCTGCTTGCAAACGGATCCGTCCTGGCACCCAATGTAAGTCAATGGGGACAGATCCGTTTTCTATGACACAATCTGGCACAATAGAAAACGGATCCGTCCTCCATTGACTTTCAGTGATGTTCACGACGGATCAGTCTTGGCTATGTTAAAGATAATACAAACTGATCCATTCTGAACGGATGCAGACGGTTGTATTATCTGAACGGATCCGTCTGTGCGGATCCATTAACTGATCCGCACCAAACGGCAGTGTAAAAGTAGCAAAATGTGTGTAATGATACACTCCTCCCGCTCTGCGTAACTTCATAAACTACAATGCAGTACAAGCTTATGCCTCTCCTTGTAATGTACAGCACTTTATAATATAGTGAACGTTGCCCCTTTGGGCATCCCTCTCCTTCCTGTTTTTGACAGGGCAAGGTATCTGAATCCTGCTCTCACCTGGACCTGTAATCTTGTGGCTGCATAGTGAATTACTGCATCGGCGCATGCGCGGTACGGGGACTTGGTTCCTGGTCTGGAGGTCTGTACTGCACATGTGCCGATAAAGTAACGAACAATGCAGATGTGACATTACTGGGCCCAGCGAGAGCAGAATTCGGAAGCCTGGCCCTGTCCTCCAAAAAATATGGTGGTGTCCCTGAAGATAGATGTTGGGGGCAGGCTGCTGTTTGATTCCAGCATGCCCAATATTTTTGTTCTAAGGGGAGATAAGTTTAGCAGTGTTTTACTCCCACTTTCCCACTGAGAACTCATGCACCCTCGGAGAAGCCCAGCAACCACTATCTATGGTGTATGGGCACTTTTAGGTTTTGGGGCTGAGATGGGAACCTCCATTCACAGCAGTTCAGCCTATTTTCAGTACAGGACTCCTTGTCCTGGGAGGGGAAAAAAATCTGAGTGAAGTGTCTAAGGCAGGCATGGCCAACCTGCGGCTCTCCAGCTGTTGTAAAACTACAACTCCCACCATGCCCTGCTGTAAGCTGATAGCTGTAGACTGTCCGGGCATGATGGGAGTTGTAGTTTTGCAACATCTGGAGAGCCTCAGGTTGGCCATCCTTGGTCTAAGGCTTCATTCACAAGACACTGGAGGGGAAAAAACGAATCGGTGGAAAACGGCATATTTTTATTGCCTGTTTTTTCATGGGTGCCTTTCTGAAAAACGGCCATTAAAAATGTCCCCCCTTGAATTGTACAGGGTCTGTCTGTGAAAACGGACAAAATCGGACAGGTCCTGTTTTTTGTCAGCTTGATACAGAGATGGTGAACACTGTTATTCTCTTAGATTTTGTTCCTGTTCCTCGTGCTGTGTGTCAGATGTATGGTAGATTATGGGGTAATCTACACACACAAATCCTTAATAGAAGAACCCTTTTTAGTGGTTTATAGTCCCTCTATAAAGCTTCATGTCAGATCCGTGCCGTAGCAACATGTGGCGCTGCCCTTGTGCCATTGTCACGTTTTTTGCCTGGTGTAGTGTGAACAAACGGCAGGACACGGTGCTCCACCTGTGTACGCCAGTCCCATGAACTCCGGTAGGACTGTCATCAGGGCTCCACAGCTCCGGCTTCTTCCAGCTGCTTCCTCTACTTTCCTCCTGACGTCAGTGTGGGGTTTTGGCAAATGTACAGGATTCTCAGATGATTTAGCTTCACCGGGCCAGGACCGACTTTTTGAATCAATTAGAAGTAGGTCCCTTGGCCATTGTTAGGTTTGGAGCGTCACGTCTCTAAGTATTTATCTAATGACATATTTTCCAGCCATGTTACTAGTCCTGAAATCGTCAGGCTGTCGCAGAACTTCCACCATCATCTCGTCCGAGTGTATTTGAGTCACACTGCTGAAAGCAATCATTTTGAAAGTTGGGTTGCTGCAGTTTTTTTCTTCCTTAGGACAGTTTCCTAGGGGCCAAAGCCAGTAGTGGATTCGAAATGAATAGGAAATATCAAATTTGGACTTCTTGCTGGATCCACTTCTGGCATTTCTCAAAATAAGCTCCTCAAAAAAGGCCAAGTTCACACTTCAGTTATTTGTACAGTTACTTCCATCAGTGATCGTGAGCCAAAACCAGTTTCAGGTCAAAAACACAAACAGGAGTGAACCTTTCCCTTACGCCTCATCTCTCAGTAGGCTTCGCTGCTGGTTTTGGCTCGCAATAACTGATGGAAATCACTGATCAAATAACTGGTGTGAACTCAAGCCTAAGGCTCCATTCACACGTCCGCAACGTGTTTTGCAGATCCGCAAAACACGGACAGCGGCAATGTGCGTTCCGCATTTTGCAGACCGCACATTGACGGCACTAATAGAGTATACCTGTTCTTGTCCGCAATTGCGGACAAGAATAGGACATGTTCTATTTTTTTGGCGGAACGGAAGTGCGGACCCGGATGTGCGGGTCCGCAATTCCGTGTCCGGGCAGCACGATGTGCTGACCCATAAAAATGAATGGGTCCGCAATATTTTGCGGAACGAAATTGCGGACGTGTGAATGGAGCCTAAACTGCACACGTGTTTCCAGTCTTAACCACTTGCCGCAACTGTAACGCCGAAAGGCGTCATCGCGGCGGCTCCCACAGGCTACGCTAATGCCGATTGGCGTCATCTCGCGTGAGCCGAGATTTCCTGTGAACGCGCGCACACAGGCGCGCGCGCTCACAGGAACGGAAGGTAAGAGAGTGGATCTCCAGCCTGCCAGCGGCGATCGTTCGCTGGCAGGCTGGAGATGTGTTTTTTTTTAACCCCTAACAGGTATATTGGACGCTGTTTTGATAACAGCGTCTAATATACCTGCTACCTGGTCCTCTGGTGGTCCCCTTTGTTTGGATCGACCACCAGAGGACACAGGCAGCTCAGTAATATGTTGCACCACTACACTACACCCCCCCCTGTCACTTATTAACCCCTTATTCACCCTTGATCACTTCATATAGACTCCCTGATCACCACCCTGTCATTGATTACCCCCCTGTCATTGATCAGCCCCCTGTAAAGCTCCATTCAGATGTCCGCATGATTTTTACGGATCCACTGATAGATGGATCGGATCCGCAAAACGCATACGGACGTCTGAATGGAGCCTTACAGTGGCGTGATCAATGACTGTGGTGATCACCCCATATAGACTCCCTGATTACCCCCCTGTCATTGATCAGCCCCCTGTAAAGCTCCATTCAGACGTCCGCATGATTTTTACGGATCCACTGATAGATGGATCGGATCCGCAAAACACATACAGGTGTCTTCCTGGAGCCTTCCAGGGGGGGTGATCACCCCATATAGACTCCCTGATCACCCCCCCTGTCATTGATCACCCCTCTGTCCTTACATTTTCACCCCTCTGTCCATTCAGACATTTTTTTGGCCCAAGTTAGCGGAAATTATTATTTTTTTCTTACAAAGTCTCATATTCCACTAACTTGTGTCAAAAAATAAAATCTCACATGAACTCACCATACCCCTCACGGAATCCAAATGCGTAAAATTTTTTAGACATTTATATTCCAGACTTCTTCTCACGCTTTAGGGCCCCTAGAATGCCAGGGCAGTATAAATACCCCACATGTGACCCCATTTCGGAAAGAAGACACCCCCAGGTATTCCGTGAGGGGCATATTGAGTCCATGAAAGATTGAAATTTTTGTCCCAAGTTAGCGGAAAGGGAGACTTTGTGAGAAAAAAATGAATAATATCAATTTCCGCTAACTTGTGCCAAAAAAAAAAAAAATTCTATGAACTCGCCATGCCCCTCATTGAATACCTTGGGGTGTCTTCTTTCCAAAATGGGGTCACATGTGGGGTATTTATACTGCCCTGGCATTTTAGGGGCCCTAAAGCGTGAGAAGAAGTCTGGGATCCAAATGTCTAAAAATGCCCTCATAAAAGGAATGTGGGCCCCTTTGCGCATCTAGGCTGCAAAAAAGTGTCACACATCTGGTATCGCCGTACTCAGGAGAAGTTGGGCAATGTGTTTTGGGGTGTCATTTTACATATACCTATGCTGGGTGAGATAAATATCTTGGTCAAATGCCAACTTTGTATAAAAAAATGGGAAAAGTTGTCTTTTGCCGAGATATTTCTCTCACCCAGCATGAGTATATGTAAAAAGACACCCCAAAACACATTGCCCAACTTCTCCTGAGTACGGCAATACCAGATGTGTGACACTTTTTTGCAGCCTAGGTGGGCAAAGGGGCCCACATTCCAAAGAGCACCTTTAGGATTTCACAGGTCATTTACCTACTTACCACACATTAGGGCCCCTGGAAAATGCCAGGGCAGTATAACTACCCCACAAGTGACCCCATTTTGGAAAGAAGACACCCCAAGGTATTCAATGAGGGGCATGGCGAGTTCATAGAAATTTATATTTTTTGTCACAAGTTAGCAGAAAATGATGATTTTTTTTTTTTTTTTTTTTTTTTCCCCCCCCCCCTTACAAAGTCTCATATTCCACTAACTTGTGACAAAAAATAAAAACTTCCATGAACTCACTATGCCCATCACGAAATACCTGGGGGTGTCTTCTTTGCAAAATGGGGTCACTTGTGGGGTAGTTATACTGCCCTGACATTCTAGGGGCCCAAATGTGTGGTAAGAAGTTTGAAATCAAAATGTGTAAAAAATGACCAGTGAAATCCGAAAGGTGCTCTTTGGAATATGGGCCCCTTTGCCCACCTAGGCTGCAAAAAAGTGTCACACATCTGGTATCTCCGTACTCAGAAGAAGTTGGGGAATGTGTTTTGGGGTGTCATTTTACATATACCCATGCTGGGTGAGAGAAATATCTTGGCAAAAGACAACTTTTCCCATTTTTTTATACAAAGTTGGCATTTGACCAAGATATTTCTCTCACTTTCCGAAATGGGGTCATTTGTGGGATGTTTGTACTGTCTGGGCATTGTAGAACCTCAGGAAACATGACAGGTGCTCAGAAAGTCAGAGCTGCTTCAAAAAGCGGAAATTCACATTTTTGTACCATAGTTTGTAAACGCTATAACTTTTACCCAAACCATTTTTTTTTACCCAAATTTTTTTTTTTAATCAAAAACATGTAGAACAATAAATTCAGTAAAATTCATTTGGGTGGTAAGTTGCATGACTGAGCAATAAACCGCTAAAGTTGTGGAGTGCCGATTTGTAAAAAAGGGCCTGGTCTTTAGGGGGGTATAAACCTGTGGTCCTTAAGTGGTTAAAATTGGATGTCCAGCAAAGTAAATAAATCTTCAGTGATAAAATATCTAATACTCGGCTGTTGCGCATCCAGTGCTGCCAGTCTAGTGGTCCTCACCAGTCTTTGCTGCAGTAACCATGCTCCCATATGACCACTGCTGCCAATCAAAGCTGATGCCAGTGGTTAGCCACAGGGGACATGTTGGTGTGCAGTACATCATCACTGCAGTAAAATAAACAAAGACCACCCAGGACCTTTTAGAGAATTCTGTTCTGTTAGACATTTTTGTTAGATCCTGGAGAACCCCTTTAATGAGCAGTAAAAACCTGTTCTTCTGGTGGTGGGCAGCAGGAGAGGAGCAAGGTTCAAGCTGTAGGAGAAGATGAACTGTGGTTGAGTAGAAGTTGGTCTCTCAGCTTCTGCTGAGACATAGACTGGAGAGATTCTTTTTAACAAACTGAAAAAAAAATACGTGGCTCATTCAAATACAAAATACACTTTACCACTGAGCACTTCTGAAACCCTGAAGCAGCTGATTGCAGATATTGACCAAAAGGTTCCTCAGAAATATACAATAAAGGGGTTGTGGCGTAATATTGATGACTTCTTCCCAGGATAAGGGCTCATGCACAAAAACAAATTTTTTTATTTTTCGTTGTCTGTCCGTTCCATTTTTTTGCAGCCCGTATGCGGAACCATTCACTTCAATGGGACCGCATTGCTGCTAAACCTCCAGCACCCGTGTGCATGAGCCCCAAGTAATCAATATGAGATCTGTGGGTGTCTGACTCCAGCATCCCCGCCAATCAGCCGTTTGAAGAGGTCACAGTGCTCCACCCATTCACTTGAATGGGACAAGCAATTGCACTGACTTCTGCTACAAAGGAGATGGTGCCCAGGTAATTTTGAAGAGGAAGCGATGCTCAGATGAGCGCTGCAGCTGATCGGCAGGGGTGCTGGGAGTCGGACCCACACCAATCTGATATTGATGATGGCTCTTGGCTGAGCGCTTCTGTGTTCCTGTTGTAGTGGTCGGAATTAAATGTCCTTTAAAATGGCAGCTTTACTGAGTAAAGGGCTTTCTGTGTAGTCAGTATATTCCTAACATCTTATTTGAACTTGCGCCTTTACCCTTGAAAAGTTTCTTTTTCACGTATTAACAGCCTACATGTGAATTTTCCTGTGCATTTTTTATTTTTATTTAAAACCAGGTGAATGGATTTCTTGATATAATTCCATGTATTCTATGGCCTCTCCAGGCTTCAGCTTCCTCGTTGCTTGGCCTTTTAGCATCAGAAATAGTCATGGGTTTATGGGAAGAGTCCGGGGTGTAAAGGGTGCACGACATGCACAGAGCACATGTGCTGAGCCGTAGATGCAGGCTTCCCCTGCCATTCATGTTTATGTAACTGGGGTCACTGGAGTGAGATGGGACAGCTTGTGGGAACCGGCCCAGCCACTTGCAGGGTCCCACTACTTCAGCAGGAAAAGCTCCGTACATGTGCATCTGCCTTTTGGTTCTCATCTCATTAGGCTTCTTGTAATGGACATGAAAATAAATAGACGTGAAGTGTGTGCGCGCATGGGCCGTATGAGTGATTTATGTGTGCAGATGGTACTTATGGGCTCGTATACATTACATGTCATGTGCAAGCTATTCCTCAAGTGTGTTTAATCTCTGCTCAGCGCCATCATCCACATCCCCCACCTTGTGTGGAACAGTCACTAGATTATCCCAAAAGCAGTCAGTCATGATCTTCCTGGGCTCCTCAATATTCATGGGCTTTTCTCGGCGCCTCCCCAACGGCACTGACAGGAGGGTGTCCCCGCCCCCTTGACAGGAAACCACACGGAAGCTGAAGTTTAAAAGGCATCTTCTTACCTAAATCAGTGTTGTTTCCTGTCCCCGGGTCGCGTGGAAGCTCCTCCTGTGTACTCCAGGATTCTAGATGCATGGCCTGGCCTTTTCCCCAGTCTCTGGGAGGGCCGTGCCTCGGGGACGCGCTCCCCCCCCCCTTCCCCATCCTTTGGCCTAAGTCCTTCGCCGGAAAGCAGCCCCGGGCTCCAGTCTCTTGCTCCTGGTTCCAGAGCAAGGAAGAAATGTCTTTACCCGGCGTACTGTGGGCGGAGACTCCCCGGGCTATCGGGAAGGGAGTCTCGTTACTATCTGCGCAGTCGCGGTGCGTCACGTGGCTGCGTGTGCGTCATGACGTCAGAGTCACGCCAATGCCGGCTTTAAAAGAGCCGGGAACGCTGTTTTCTGCAGTGTCTTATTTGCTCCTATGATGTCGGCTCCTAATATCTGGAAGCTGCCCTCAAGCCTATGAATTCTGCCTCAGTCGCCCTCAGCCCAGTAAGCCTCCTCTCCAAAATGTCAGTGGATTATATTGGTGGGGTTGTGGTTCTCTTCATTCACCCTGGGTGCTTGGTGCTGGAAGGAATTTTTTGTATGGACTTGGATCCTACTAAAATTCATAAATTTGATTACTTATGGGGTAGAGAAACCTCCACCGCCAAGGCACCTGGGGCTGATTCAGGCCGCAAGAAATCCGCTATTTGCCGAAAATCCTTTTGCTCGAAGGCCAAGAAAGCCCTATGCCCTAAGTGTACAGAGAAGATTGTGTCCAAAGAGTCTCCCTCTCTTTTGGACTCCATGCGGAGCATTCTTAAGGAAGAAGTTAATGCAGCAGTGGAGTCCAGGCTACTGCCTTCTTCCCCGCAGCTCTCAGTTATACGGGCTGGATTTAGATGAGGTGGAGATTGCCTCTAGTGATGACTCAGACTCCTAAGATGATGGGTCTGGCAGACCGTTATTTCTTCCGGAAGACACCCAGGGTCTCTTAAAAACTATAAGAGCCACCATGAACCTGGAAGATACCAAAGAGAGTTTATCCATCCAGGACCAGATGTTCCAGGTTCTTGGGGAAAGAAAGAAACGTGTTTTCCCGATTCACAATAATTTAAAATCACTTATATCTAAAGAATGGAAAGATCCTGAAAAGTGTGCTCCTATTTCAAATTCCTTTTAAAAGGAAATATCCGTTTTCAGATGCTGATACCAGCCCCTGGGATAAATGGCCAAAAATGTTTGCACCTGTGGCTCGGATTTCAAAGAAGTCATCACTCCCGTTCAAGGACATGTGACTACGTGACCCAATGGACAAAAAGAGTGAGAGCCTACTCAAAAGAGCTTGGGAGATGAATACGGCTATGTTTAGGACTAGTATTTCTGCTACCTGTGCAGACAGATCCTTGTCTGTATGGTTGTCCGAGCTAAAAGATCGTTTAGCAGCAGGTACTTCCAGAGAAGAGATCCTAGTATCTCTGCCAATGCTCAAACAAGCATCCAACTTCTTAGTGGATGCCTCAGCAGACTTGGTGAAGCTTTCTGCAAGGTCAGCTGCCTTTATCTAACGCCACCCGCAGAGCCATATGGCTCCGGTCCTAGTCGGGGGATACAGGATCCAAAAAACTTCTTTGTTCTATCCTTTGCGAAGGCGATAGACTTTTTGGGTCAGTCTTGGACAACATATTAGAGAAGGCGTCGGACAGGAAAAAAGGATTTCCTACTGAACCCAAATATTTTCCCCAAAGACGTTCCTTTCGCTCCCAAAACAAACCTAGAGTGGACCAGAAAAAAAAGGGGAGTTCTCGGGAAGATGGCAGCCTTCAAGAGGAAGAGGTAAAGGATTCCTCTTCAATCCGGATAAGGCCTCAAAGTCTACCCAATGACGCCAGCCAAGCTGGGAAAGGATGGGAACCTCCCCTTGGATTCTTGCCGCCATTCAAGAGGGGTTCAAACTGGAATTAGACTCTTGCCCACCAAATCACTTTGTCGTAAACAAACCACTGGCCAAAAGAAAAGGGCAACTGTCTCTGGAATCCGAGCTAACCAGCCTGATTCAGAAAGAAGTCCTGCTTCCCATTCCAAAAGACCAGCATCAGGAAGGATTCTATTCCCCAGTGTTTTTGATTCAAAAACCAGGAGGCTCCTTCAGGCTGATCATAAACCTGAAAAGTCTAAACAAGTGCCTAACCTACAAGAAGTTCAAAATGGAAACTATCAGGTCGACTGTAAACCTACTGCCTCAGTTTTGTTATATGTTGACAATGGACTTACAAGATGCATACTATCATGTGCCCATATTTGAGGACCACCAGAGAGTCCCGAAAATTGCAGTCTTCATGCAAAGACACCTCTGTCACTTCCAGTTTCAGGCTCTCCCCTTTGGCCTATCATCGGCTCCAAGGATTTTTACAAAAATAGTCGCAGAGGTAACAGCTCATCTTCATATGCAAGGTATCCTCATAGTCCCGTACTTGGACGATTTTTGAATTGCAGCCAAAACAAGCTACCTCTTCAGAGCTAGGATGGATAGTAAATTTCAAAAGTTAAAGGGGTTGGCCTCTCTGCCTGTATTTTCTACTACTGTGTGGGAGGCAGGAAAAAAGTACTTTCCTAATATATGTCTAAGTAGATCTGCCTGTTTTTTCTACAATGTGATGACACACCCCCCTGAGCCCCGCTCTGCCGTGCAGCCAGTTCGTCCATGGCTGCACGCGACATGGAGGAGCTTCGTCCATGCCTGCAGAGTAAATGCTCATGCGCTGCTTTTCCTCATCCTCGCAGCGCATGCCCAGTCTGCCCCTGGCGCCCCAGCCTCACGTAACCCTAACCCCCCCCCCATCCGGCATTTCTACTGTGTCCAGGGTCGGTGCTTGGAGCTGACACATTACCGGTAGGGATGTCCCGATACCAGTATCGGTATCGGGACCGATACGGGACATTTGCAGAGTACTTGTACTCGTGCAAATGTCCCCTATACCACTGCTGATACCTGCTGGCCGCTTGCGGCGGTGCTCTCAGCAGTTCGGCGTGGGGGAAGGAATTCTGTGACTCGCATTCCCGGCACCCGACCTCTGAGAGGACGCTGTGATCTGCACAATTAACCCCTCAGGTGTGGCACCTGAAGAATTAATTGTGCGGATCACAGCGTCTTGTCAGAGGTCGGGTGCTGGTACTGTTCTTCAGTCTCTGCATTGGTGGCAGTGGGCAGTGCACCCCCCCCTCCCTCCCTCCCCAGTATTAATCATTGGTGGCAGTGGCCACAGGGTCACCCCCATCATTGGTGGCAGTGGTCAGTTCCGATCGGAGTTCCAGCAGTGTAATGCTGGGGCTCCGATCGGTTACCATTGCAGCCAGGACGCTACTGAAGTCCTGGCTGCCATGGTATGTTAGTGAGCAGCATTATACTCACGTGCGCTGTGGCCGCCGGGCGCTCCTTCTTCTCATAGGTCTGTGCGGCGCATTGCTAATGCTATAAGCATTAGCAATGCGCCGCACAGACAGAAGAAGGAGCGCCTGGCGGCCACGGTCCTGGCTGCCATGGTAACCGATCGGAGCCCCAGCATTACACTGCTGGGACTCCGATCGGAACTGACCACTGCCACCAATGATGGGGGGGGGAGGGGGGACTTTTTTTGCGGACCCCTGGGCTGAAAACATTCTAGGAAACCCCATTTTATTTTTTTGCAGACCGTGAAAAACAGATGACACGCGGAAGCACCACGTCTGTATTATACGGATTTGTGGAACGGAAACGGAAAGTTAACTGAAGACATACGGAACACACGGATCTGTGATTTGCGGACCGCAAAACCAACACTGTCATGTGAATGCTCCCTTATGCTGACTTGTCTGTGATGAAATGACACCTGAGGTGCTGTTGTTACTATGGTATCATAGTTGGCCAGGGATGTCATGTGACCACTCCTCTGAAGATGCTTGCTGTGATGCATGCTGGGATTTTTACTTTCACTTTGCTGCTGCTCCACCCACACAGACTGTCATCTATGGGAGCATACTATGCTGAACACATTAGAAAAATTATACATACACAGTATATCTCTCATTATACTAATACCTCTTGGCTTTAGTTATTATCTGGGACAATTTTTTATTTTTATTTTGCGTATGGTGGCCAACCGCTTTTAAGGGAATATGTTATCTGAAAATTACCCATTGTTTAAATCTGTTTTTTGTCAAATAGTGTATTTTTATTTTGTTTTACATTTTTCATGACATTATTTAAAAAATCTAAAACAGTTTCTGAACAGGTAACTTTTCAGTAGCCATTGCATTAGCATCACAGGCACAGTTACAATGACAAGTAACACCTCTGTATAGATAACACAAAATCCACCGTTCGGATTTTGATATCACAGCTTATCTACTCCCTCCTGAACTCTGCACAGGTCACAGAGCATGCCTAGAAAACTCTCAAAATAAAGGGCCCCTCCTGTCCACTGTGTCTATGACCCACAGGAGGTCTTGGCATATTTGTTGTTACTGATTTGATATGGCAATACCGGGTGTTTGTCTTTTTGGGGACTTGAAGATTCAGTAGTCTGCTTGCTGGTGCAGTACACTGCAGTAGTCCTCTATTGCAGTGTATTGGCAGGGTTTGGTACATGGCAGGCCTGTAAGGCCTCTGGCTGCCATAGCAACCATCAAGACCCTGTGATCACATCACGGGGACCGGAGAGGGAGATTGCTCCCTCTGTAAATAACTTTTGAGGCCGTGGTCACTACTGTATGCAGCATCTAAGGGGTTAAACTGGATCAGTGCCAGCACCAATCTCGGTATGTTACAGCTGCTGGCAGCTCAGTTCCTCAGCCGCTGCCATCTCCATGTCCTAAATATACGGCCTCATGCGTTAGTATTATGCTTGCCATTCTGTATATTTGCAGCATGGAGTGGGAAAGGGTTTAACAATAGTTCATTTTTTTATGGTACGTTCCTTTTTAAAGGGTTTTCTTGAGGATAGGTCGTCCATTTCAGATCAGCGTGGTCTGTCTTCCAGCACCCCCGCCAGTTATCAGTTATCAGCAGCCACTGGGTTCATGCAGCTCAGTTACCATTCTGCGTTGGTTGCGGAGCCAATGGCTCATCAGCGGAGGTGCCACGCATCAAACCCTCACAAATCTGATATTGATGACCTATCCTTCCTATCGGTCATCAGTCTCTATAAACCTGCTGCCTGCTGGCTTCATCAGCGATGTGTCCACAAGAGACAGGTCTCTGCTGAAGCCAGTAGTTGGCTGGAGAGGCTGAGCTGACCATGCCAATGCCGAGAAGCAGGTAAGTATGACCCTTTCAGTAGGGGAGGCAGGCTGTCCACACTTGCGTTGTTAATTCCGGCCTTGACATCACGTCACGCACACGTCCTATTCTTGTCTGTTTTGCAGCGCAGCATAGGCGTTTGTAAGTCCGTGCAGGACCTGCAAAAGGGGAAAATGTGGGATGCACACGACCGGTATCTGTGTTTTGCAGAACCCAGAACGGATACAGTTGTGTGAATGAGGCCTTAATTCCCATGTCAGTTTATAGGGCACTGAATACATGATGTCATGTGGATGTCCATGTGGGAATGAACTCTTCAGATGTGAAAAATGATTTTGTGACCTCTTCCGTCACATGGCGAAGGCTTTCTCGGTGTGCTTCCATGAAAAACTACGCTCGTCGTTGTGCTCTCCAGTCAGACTGGTTTTTGTTTTTTCAACGAGTTTGCCAAACTGCAAGATTATAAAGAATAACTGGAAAAGTCAATCCTACTGAGTCCATTTCGAGACGTTTTTTTCTGATTAAATGATGGCATATCTCCCAACGTTGAGGCTTTTATTAATCAGGCAGAAAATAAGAGGGCAGAAGGTCGTTCGTAATCCTTTTTCCCATGGCCGCTCACTTCTTGCTTGGAGCTGGTTACCGACTTCATCACATGCGTTCATCTTCAGATGTGGCTTTATATCCCATTATATCAACAGAGCATTTCCCTATTGTCTGAGACTCTGCTTGCCTTTAACCCAAAGAACCCACATGAATTAAAACATGGCAGCCGCTAATACCAGTAGTCAAGTTGTGGAGCTGTGTGCTAGGCAAGACTGAGACAAAGCTTTTCACGTTCTGCACCATTGCGTCCGCTCTAGTCCCAAATGATGATGATTGGGGGGGGGGATCAGTGAAACAAGTGACCTGTTTGTGAAGATCAGACTGGTCACAGCTGTTCTGTGTGACATGGTCACCTAGGTCTGCCATTGATGTCCGCCTGGAGGCATGGCTTAAAGGGTTGTCTCACTTCAGCAAATGGCATTTATTATGTAGAGAAAGTTAATACAAGACACTTACTAATGTATTGTGATTGTCCATATTGCCTCCTTTGCTGGCTGGATTCATTTTCATGCACATATGCCGGAGCTTTTTTCCTACAGTGTGCAAGCATGGCCACCAATGCTGAATTGCAGGGTGGTCATAACCATGGAAACGAGAAGTGTATAATGTGATGGAAAAATGAGACAAGGAAACAATATGGACAATCACAATACATTAGTAAGTGCCTGATATTAAAGGGGTTATCCAAGACCATTATATACCCCCCATATGCCGGGCCCTCACAGGTAATATACTTACCCCGCTCACTGCGCTGCTCCTGTACATGGATGAAAACAGCCAGTGTCGGGGGGAGCAGCCAATGGCAGGCTGGAACAGGGATGAGCCTCGCTAGTGTCACCCGCGATGCTAGGGAGGCTCTTCTCCCCCCCCCACTGCCATTGGCTGCTCCCCCCCCGACACCTGATGTTTTCATCCGCGCATGGGGAGAAGCAGCAGCGCCGGTGCAGGGACCAGGAGCGGCGCGGGGAGCCAGGTAAGTATATTCAGTATGGGGAACATTTAATAATCTTGGATAACCCATTTAACTGTCTCTACATGATAAATGCCAATTACTGCAGTGAGAGAATCCCTTTAATAGACTGCCTGTCTGCTATGCTGGTAGGCAATAATGCTTAGAAATAGTATGTATTCCATTACATTTTAAGAAATCATGAGAAAGCTGCTTCGAGTCTACAAGGAGAGTGAAATAGAATAATAAAAATAATAAAAAATAAAAGTGCATTGTTATTTATACTTCAGGGTCCAAGGTGTATAGAAAAAAAAGGTGGATTTCTTGTGTTTTTCCCCATTTTCACCATCAAAAAATATATAAAAATGTATGTACTACAAAATAGTACCAATAAAATCTTTCATGGCACAATCCCTTTTAAGAAGTTAACCTTTTTATTAAAGGTCCTGGGTTTACCCCAAAAAGGGTATTTTTTTAAATTTGAAGTTATCCCTCATCTACAGGATAGGGGATAGCAATTAGATGGATGTAATCTGCTGCGTGAAAGAGAGCCAAATCCCATTCTGGACAGCAGAGACACGGAGCAGTGACATGATTAATAATGCTCCGTGCCTCTCTGTGACCTTTTTACTACAAAATCACAGTGAAATAAAGTTGTCACCGTAATTTTGTAGTAAAAAGAATCATGTTAATGCTCCGTGTCTCTGCTGTCCATGTTTAAAGGGGTTCTGCAGTTTGTTTAAACTGATGATCTATCCTCTGGATAGATCATCGGCGGGGGTCCGACACCCGGGACCCCCGCCGATCAGCTGTTTGAGAAAGCAGCGGCGCTTCAGCAGCGCTGCGGCCTTCTCACTGTTTACCGCTGGCCAAGTGACATCACGACTAGTATCACTGGCCTGGGTGCGGATAAGCTCCATTCAAGTGAACAGAGCTTAGCCACGCCCAGGCCAGTGATACTAGTCGTGACGTCACTGGGCCAGCGGTAAACAGTGAGAAAACCGCAGCGCTGCTGGAGCGCCGCTGCCTTCTCAAACAGCTGATCGGCGGGGGTCACAGGTGTCGGACCCCCGCCGATCAGATGCTGATGATCTATCCAGAGGATAGATCATCAGTTTAAACAAACTGCAGAACACCTTTAATGTTTTAGAGCACTGGCTACCACAAAGATGCTGACTTCAAGCCAGAAACCGAAGCCGCAGCTTGTGCATGTCTCCCTTGTAATACCTGTAGCCCGTGACTTCCAGCAGTGTAGGACCAGGAAAAGCACTGCGTGTTCTTCATCCTCTCCCACACCCGTCTGTGGCTCCCAGGCAGGAGCGCAGCTGCTGTCCCCCTGTGTCTTCCTCTCTGTGGGGGAGAAGGAACAGCTCTGCATTCAGTTGGGGAAAGGGCGCATAAAAGGCCTTCAGCTTTTCCTCCATGCTTGGAAACTCGAGCAGCTGGTCTGCATTAGCTTAAATATGTCCCAGCACAGTGCTTAGACCGTGGCCTGACGCCCCATTCCCAAGGTTTTACAAGACAAGGTTAAAATAGAACACTTTCCAATGGACTTGACTGCTTAGGATATCTGTTAACCACGAGAATCACGAACCGTTCTAGTCAGCCATTGTCTTTGCATTTTACCTTTTTGATTTATGCTTCTCGGAGAAAGTCGTGCTAACTCAACGCTTTCATAATACATGCAGGGTTGTCCAAGCCACGGCATTCGGTTAACAGTACCATTAATGGCAAGGTGTGATAGAAATGAGCAGTCAGATGCGTGATATGAAGAAAGCCCACCATCAGTCTGTACAGGACCTGTCTACATCCATATAGGACTTATCAGTAAGACCTCATAATGACCCAAAAGGCGAGGGGTTGTCGCCAAAGTTAGCGCCAAAGTTGGTTTTCCTCTTTTGTACCTTTTTGGGGCCCATTATTGAGACTGGGACCTTTTGGAGCATCAGTTTTTAGGCTCCACTGACTGCCACCTGCCATGATTTGATGGGTCTCGCTCTTCTGCCCTAGGCCAGGACACTTTGGTATTCAAAAAAAGGCAACTTTATATATAGTACCACATTTGACTTTTTAAGAAATTGGTCCCACCATGTGTTAACCAGAGCAGTAACTGAAAACCGTCCCACCATGTGGGCATGCTTTCCAAACTGTTTAACAACTGCGTGATTGTGCAGGTAAAAGGCCAGTTTTACCCATGAAACCACACAGCCGTATGTGGGCATGGCTTTTGGTTGCGTGCGGTTGCATCTGTAGGGGAACATGTCCTGAGGAGGGGACGCTAGAATTTGAGGACCGGTACTGATGTCTTGATTTGTGCTTTTTTTTTCAGTTGTTACACTATATTCAACTCTTGGTGGTCCTGCAATCGCCCATGGACTCATTGAAACAGAAATCACCCACATCATTACCAGCAAGGAACTCCTGCAAACCAAACTGAGGGTAATGATGATGTTAAATGCATTTACATGACTTATGATGACCGTTAATATTCTCAGAACTAGTGCAGGCATTAATTTGGGCTTGGTCCTAAAGGAGCTGTGCAGCTTGGGCTGGGCTCCCTCACTGTAAACATCTGCTTTGACATCGCTGCAGCCAATCATGGACTGCTGCGGTGACTGGTGGCTGAGGTGATGTCAGACCGGATGTTTTCAGCAAGGGAGCCCAATGGATCATCTCGGGTCAGGAGGAGGAGGAGTAGCGAGCCACACCAGGAAGCACATAAGTAATCTTCCCTTTACAGGTCCTGCCAAGTCGTCCTTTAACCATTCTTGCACAACCCCTTTATGGTGGCCATGCAAATTAGATGAATGTGAGCCAAACCCGCAGATTTCAGCGCAACCGGCTAACCACCTAATGTGTGTGGTGGTATCCCAACTCTTCAAACAGAGGCAGAAGGAGGGGGCATTTTGGTTTTCAACTTGCCCAATTCTTTGTTCTCAAGGAAAACATCCCGCTTCCATAGTTGTCTTGCATGACCTCCTCCCTTCTCTCTCACATGCATGCTGGCTCACGCCAAGAATATCATAAGCAGTGATGGCTAACATCCGGCACTCCAGCTGTGGTGAAACTGCGACTCCCAGCATGCTCTATTCATTTGTATGGAGTTCTAAGGACAGCCAAGCAAGTGTACATCTTGGGAGTTGTAGTTTTACCACAGCTGGAGTGCCGGAGGTTAGCCATCACAGCCATAGGGCATGTCTGGAGGAATATAAAGTGTATGGCCACCTTCACTATATTTGTGAATTCTTTCTGTGTGCACATTTATAATAAAGCCTCTGCGCTGGCGGTGGATCCTCCGAAGTTATAAATGGGCCCCGGCCTCTCCATAACTTCAGCGCATCCTTCGCCGCTTCTATATGTAAGACAGCTTCCTTGCTGTCTTACATTTAGACCTTTTTCTACAGCTGAAACAGACGTAGAAAATGGTAAATGATACGGGCCTGCCGGCCTGTTCCCTTCCCTGCCCACAATTTTAGTCGTATTGTGAGTGGGTCGAATTGCGCCACTATCTGTGCCTAAAATATGCATAATATAAGCGTATTATAGATACTAAGGGGGTCATTTATTATACTGTAAGTGCCCCACTGCTCACTGCACAGGTATTGCGATCTAGATTAGCAGACCACAGCCATTCGGTTCTTCATCCTTCAAAGTAAATGTTCATCTTCAGTGTTCTGACATTTCATAGTAGCACCTTCAAGGCTCACTACAACGAAAGGATCTTTGGAGGTTTATCAAGCTCAGACCCTTTGACTTTTGCCCAAAGATGTCTTTGTAGACCTCATCTTTATTGAAATCGGTGGCACTGTAATGCATCCATTCAGATTTTTGTTTTGAGATTTTCATATCTCTGTGCTACATGGTCTTTTGTCCTATTGGTTTCTTTACCGCTACCAGACCCCCTGCTGGTGCAAGCAAAAAAAAAAAAGTGCCTTTTATATTGACATGCTGGATTTCCCCATAACTGTGCACCTCTAGCTTGGTTGAACATGCTCGGTGTGGGTGGCATGGTGGATGGTAAGTTATCTTCAAAACGCATGAATGACACCATTTTTGATTTCACCACTCATTTTGGTGAAGAATACAGCTATGGGGAGGCAAGCACAATCCATCGGTGGCAGATAGCACTGAAGCTGGCGGCTTGTGCCAACAGATGTATAACATTTGGCCACCTTACACTGTCTACTGGCATTGTCCTTACAGACTCCCTACTGAATCGTTCCTCCAAGTACCCGGCCTCCCAGGCAGCATCCAAATAAAGCTGCAAACATTTAGGTTTCACACATTAACATGATGAAAATGAATTGTAGCTTCTAATTTCCTCCTTCATATTGGTGTAAATATTTTCATCTCCGTTATTAAAATCCAGGTTTATGGATCCATGTTTAGAATTAGCTCATTATTGACGTATTTTAATAAAGTAAACAGGAGCATTATCTGTGTGCGGAGCGCCCAGACCTGAAGGTGCTGCTTTGTGTGTTCTTGTCCTCTGGAGCGGAGCGCTTGCCAGTTCTGGCAGCCCATATATACAAATCCTATCTTCCTACTCCAGCCAGGGGATTCTCAGCCTCATGCTTTGTGTATTGTATGTATATTTTGGCAGCGTACCAGTGCAAACAGAGTTTTCTAAGACTGACTAGATAACGTTTATGTTAAAGAAGTGTTCTCTGTTGTAAAATTAGCTTAAAGGGGACCTGTCACTACTTCTAACATGGTTGTTAAATATTGTAACGGATCACCTGGCACCCCGACTGAGTACCTCCGTTTACGAATGCGCCTAGCGTTTTCCTGAGGTTTCCAAGCACTCTGGCAGACACCACAATCACCGAACCGAAGAAGCCTATGAATCCTCTTCAAGCATATGAATGCTGTAGGCAGTTGAATAGGAACCATACGAATAGGTTTTCACTCCTAGCAGTAAAACTGGGACAGCATGCAATAAATCCTCCCCCAAGAATGAGACGACACTTCACCTTGAGGGTTAAAATAGGAACACCCTTTATTTTAACACAAACATTGATTTATACACATCTTCCAACAAGGTACCACCCACAGGGCTCTGCAAAAACAGCCAATCATATGTATCTACAGTATTTAAACCTTCCCAGCAATTGTACACAAAATCCCCTTCCCTCTGTCTGTAACGCAATAAACAAAACACAATGAGCATTGTCTGAGATGT
This sequence comes from Bufo bufo, assembly GCF_905171765.1. Taxonomy (NCBI): domain Eukaryota; kingdom Metazoa; phylum Chordata; class Amphibia; order Anura; family Bufonidae; genus Bufo; species Bufo bufo. Next base: position 136,268,569 of record NC_053392.1, on the reverse strand, counting down.
AATTAACCAACACAATAAGCATTGTCTCAGACGCAATCCACAAAATACAATTACCAAACGTAATGGACTAACTTGAACCCTGGCATGCACATATACAATTTAACCGAACCCATAATAACACACATAATATTTAAGACAGCCTGAATGCAATCTGCTACACAGTCTTAAAGGGGCATTGTTCCTAAAAGTCATAACATGTCCACGGATGGCCATTAAATGGCCAGTAGCAGCAATATAAAATACCACATGCCCAAATATTGCATTCAAACGTACCAATTCACCAGGGGCCATAGTCAGCAGGTAGGAGGCGGGCAGCCAGGCCTCTCCATTGCCCAGTGGCAAGGCGGGTTCCGCCACATTTCTCCCCTTTCCCATTGAGACTATCCAGACTCCAGGCGGTCTGGGGCTCTGATAGTCAGCCGGCCTTTCTCCAAGGGTGTAGTTGTCCCTATGGCCCCCTGCCACTTGTGCCCAGTTGTAGATCCATGGCTTGGGGGGAAGGTAACCAGGGTGCCCTCTCCCCTGGTTGAACAAAGCTGTTGCTGGGGGGAAGGGGTAACGGGCTCCTCTCTCTGCGACACCCTCCCTTGTTGTAGGGGAAAACAGACTGCCTCTCCTTCCAATACATTGTCCTGTTGTTGTGGACCAGGACAGACTGTCCATATCTCCAGTGGTGCAGGTACAGAGACTACGGTCCCATCTGCACTGTTGTGGGGCTTACTGTCTCCCCTTGGTGTGCTAGGCTGCCACTGGGGAGAGGGGGTAACAAACTCCTCTCCCTTACACACTTTCAGCCGCTGGGGAGAGGGGGTACAAGCCAGCCCTGTAACAAGGGGGTCGGTGGAACAGAGGCTAGCGGCGCTCTGCCCTGATGCCAGCTCTTCTGCTGGAGGGACTGGAGTACAGTCCTGCTGGTTAGTAAGGGGACAAGTAGGGCAGAGGCCAGCGGCGCTCTGCCCAGATGCCAGCTCTTCTGCTGGGAGGGGGCCAGAGGTGGCTAACGACTCCTCTACTGACCCCAGTACCTGGTTTGGAGTTGGCTGTGGAGGGGAGGGGTTGCTTACCTCCTCCTCCTGGTACTGCTGCTGGAGTTGGAGATCTGGGCCGGCTGCCCAGTATCTCTGTAGGGCCGGTAGAGAGATCTCGGTCCCATCTCCACCTGCCATCTGTGGGTCTTCCGAGGACCAGTCGATAAGGTCCCTCATTTCTGGGGCTGGTTGGGGAGTAGGAGGTACCGAATGCAGGTCTCCTGATGACAGGCTTAGTTGTTGGGGAGGGGGAACGAAACTCAACGCTCCCAATGGTGTACAGTCCATAAGCCCCATCAGGTTAGAGACAGCACGGCCTCTCTGTAGTCAAAAATGTCCCAAAGCCGTGACTCTGCCGCACTCCCAAATTCCAGTTCTGCAAAGGCCCCCCATAATAAGCCAGGGCCATTATAATCCTTGCCCTCGGGTTTGTCAAATTTGGCCATTCCGGGAACCCGCTGAACCGCGTACCAACGTAGCGCTTGGTATGCATCATCGAGACCCAGTTCCCTCCATGCCAGTAAATTAAGTTGCCTCACCAATTCCTCCTGGGCCTGTTCTCCCAGCATAGGTATCCGTAGGGCCACTCTGATTTGTAACCGCTGCTCCTTGCTGGGAAGACGCTCACCTCGCCAACGCTGGACACCTTCTAGGGTTTCTTCCCACATCTCTTGTCGGGCGCTCTCTCTGCAGTCCAACCTGGTTGCCTCTCCTATTGGCTTGACCAGTGGTGCCAAGAGGTTCTGTAACCTCCGGTTCCATTCCTTTTCTACCTCGAGCGTTGTCCAGGGACTCGCTGGTTCTATGCCGCTCCAAAATAATTCCTGTGTCTCCAGGGTGTTGTTCCTCTCACACCAGGACGCCATCCCACTGCTTGCCACCAATGTAACGGATCACCTGGCACCCCGACTGAGTACCTCCGTTTACGGATGCGCCTAGCGTTTTCCTGAGGTTTCCAAGCACTCTGGCAGACACCACAATCACCGAACCGAAGAAGCCTAGAATCCTCTTCAAGCATATGAATGCTGTAGGCAGTTGAATAGGAACCATACGAATAGGTTTTCACTCCTAGCAGTCAAACTGGGACAGCATGCAATAAATCCTCCCCCAAGAATGAGACGACACTTCACCTTGAGGGTTAAAACAGGAACACCCTTTATTTTAACACAAACATTGATTTATACACATCTTCCAACAAGGTACCACCCACAGGGCTCTGCAAAAACAGCCAATCATATGTATCTACAGTATTTAAACCTTCCCAGCAATTGTACACAAAATCCCCTTCCCTCTGTCTGTAACGCAATAAACAAAACACAATGAGCATTGTCTGAGATGTAATTAACCAACACAATAAGCATTGTCTCAGACGCAATCCACAAAATACAATTACCAAACGTAATGGACTAACTTGAACCCTGGCATGCACATATAATACAATTTAACCGAACCCATAATAACACACATAATATTTAAGACAGCCTGAATGCAATCTGCTACACAGTCTTAAAGGGGCATTGTTCCTAAAAGTCATAACATGTCCACGGATGGCCATTAAAGGGCCAGTAGCAGCAATATAAAATACCACATGCCCAAATATTGCATTCAAACGTACCAATTCACCAGGGGCCATAGTCAGCAGGTAGGAGGCGGGCAGCCAGGCCTCTCCAATGCCCAGTGGCAAGGCGGGTTCCGCCACAAATATGTATAATTTTCCTTTGTTATTCCTCCTTGAAATGTATGACTAAATTAACAAATGGGTGTCACCATGCCCAGTTGTCAATGTGTCCCTTTCCATGGAGGCACTGCCTAATCAGTGCTGTGTAGGAGCAGTATGCTATTACTCAGTTGTTAAATTATCACTAACTTTTCTCACAACGTTGCACAATAGTACAAGCGACCATAAGAATTTAGTGTGGAATACAAGTTTATGCTATAAGTGTTATGTGCCATCAGTGACGCAAGAGCCCAGTGCTTGTAGGAGAGAACCGTTTAGAGTCTGCCCAGTGGGCAATGTGCTAATCAGATTTTCTTGGATGTGTCTGAGTACTAATGCAGTCATTTCTGTTTTCTTTTATAGAACATCCTTCCTCAGGTTCCCTTGTTGAGGCATATTATTCTTGTGGATGGCAGCAGCACCCAGCAAACTGCTTACCCCGACCATGTCACCGTGCACAGTATGGCCTCCGTGCAGGCCCTGGGAGCCAGGCAGGGTAAGTGGGGAATTGGGTAATTATATATTACTAGGAATTCACATGGTGGTAAAATGTGCTGTGGATTGCAGTACCAGCCACTTTCTTTGTGGAAATGCCATGGATTTTCATTGTGGATTTCATTGCTTTCAGCGTAGCAGGGAGGAGATCTGCAATGACTCCACAGCAAAATCCACATGTAGCTCATGCAGATTTTACTGCAGATTTAGGTCAAATTACTGCAGCATTTGGAGTTACTTTAAATCTAAAAAGTAGCAGAAGTCTTGGTGCGACTGGTGGACATTTTCTTCATTCTTTAGATCATGTTATTTTATAGGAAAAGCCTGGACTCTCAATTTCCGTCACCCCCTCCATTTACTTCATTGGCAGGTAAAAAAAAGCGATATTGCATTGTAAAGTGGTGCTGCCACCTCCAAGTCACATACAGATGTGCAGCACCATCTCCTGTGCAAACTAGGCCCCAATAGCATGTAATCCCCCACACCCTCCTCATGTGTCATCTATGAAGAGATAACACTTTCTGCAGTCTATCTGTAATCTGTGTGTACAGTAGTGTTAAAAAATATAGCGGCAACCCAACATTATTAACCTGCTCGCTGTTTTTGGTAGAAGTGCTATTTCTACATAGCAAATAATTTACTTGCACGTGTAGTAGAATGATAGAAAAAAAACAGACCCAACCATTAGGACATGCATGCCGCTCATTCGGAATAATTGATTCATTAATAGAATGGTACTCAAAATAATAGCAGTGAGGAGTTAAAGGGGGTTATCAAATTCTAAAAATGCCCCTCCTATAGATCATACTTACACCCCCCAACCCGCGTCACTCCAGATACCCTGTCTCATGGATCAAAACATCCAGTGACGGGGGGTGCAGACGATAGCAGGCCACGGGTGACGTCACCCATGACACGGGGATAGCGCGTCACCGTCGCTGCCTGCTATTGGTTGCACCCCCCCAGTCACCGGATGTTTTGATCCGCATAGGGCAATGCAGCGGCGGCCGTACAGAGATCCGGAGTGATGTGGGTGCTGGGGAGTGGGGAAAGTATGATCTATAGGAGGGGCGTAGGCTTTTTTAGAATTGGATAACATCTTTAAATTGGTGAAGTCCTTAATTCTGTGGAATAACAGGTGTCAGTTTTGGCCCTTATTTAAGGTAGGAGGGTGGCAGATGTTGCACATGTTGGTTATTTTGCATTTCCTTCTGAACTACTAGGGAAAATGAGTCGTTCCAGACATTGTTCTGATGAAGAACATACTTTGATTAAAACATTGATTGGAGAGGGAAAAACATATAGAGAAGTGCAGCAAATTATAGGCTGCTTAGCTAAAATGATCTCATGCCTTGAAGTGGCAACCAAAACCTGAAAGACACGCAAGGAAGCTTAGCCAATGATCATCTCCAGAAAGATCTGAAGTTACCAGTAAGTACTGCTACCATCAGAAGACTATTATTGGAATCCAAGTTACCAGCAAGAACTCCTCCCTGCAAAGTCCCGTTGTTGACAAAAAGACATGTCCTGTATAGGTCACAATTTGCCAAGGAACACATTGACTGGCCCAGAGAAATGGCACACAATTATTTTTTTTTTTGGTCTGCTGGCTGTAGACAGTATGTCAGATGACCCTGAGTGCTGAATTCAAGGCACTGTGAAGAGAGTAAAGCATGGTGGGGCAAAAATCATGATGTGGAGATGTTTCTCATACCATGTTGATGAGCCTATTAATCACATATGAGGGATCATGGATTGATTTGAAATGTCAAAATACTCAAGGAGATCATGTTGCCCTGTGCCAAAGATTAAATGTCCTTTGAAATGGCTGATTCAAAATTAAAATGACCCAAAACACAAAGTTTACAGGCAAGCAGCATCCAAATCCACAAGTATGTAAAGCCAGTCTTCACTAGTAGGGTACCTTATAAATATTCCCAGGGTACTGGGTGCACGTAGCGTTGGAATCTGGGTTAGAATCCCAGTATGTATAAAACCAAAAGATCTGCAGCGCTCTTCCAATTAAAGCTATGTTCTGATGCCTGTTGATGAATAAGTTATCCATACTTTAATTGGAAGAGCGCTGCAGATCTTTCATAATGACCCAAAACACACCAGTAAGAGAACAATAGAGTGGAATGTAGTCCAGTCGTCCTGGACTGGAATGCCTGTTCTGAGGGGCCAGTAGTTGGTCAAATCCATGCAGCACAGATGTCAAGGAGTTCTCAGAAACAATGGGTATGCCTCTAAATATTAGTTCAGCAATTCATAGTAAAGGGAAATCTCAAACATGTTTACAGCTGATACATAAAGTGTTGCGTTCTTAAAGAAAAGTGCTGGTATTGCTATTTTTATAAACCGCCTACGGCTACTTTAACATCAGCGTTTTTGCTGGATCCGTCATGGATCAGCAAAAATACTTCTGTTATGATAATACAGCTATCTGTATCTGTTCTGAACATGTCCAGTTGCCTCATCTCTTAAATGACCAAGACTGATCCGGCACTGAAACCATCCAAGAAAACGGACATGGACTTACAATGTGTTTCACGCCGGATCTGTCTTGCTCCGCTTGCAGCGCTTTTGTCTCCGCTATGGGAACGCAACTAAACAGAACGGAATGCATTCTGGTGCACTCTGTTCAGTTCAGTTTTGTCCCCATTGACAGTATGGTAACAAAACTGAAGCGTTTTCTTCCGGTATTGAGATCCTGTGGCGGATCTCTATATTGGAAAGCAAAACGCTGATGTGAAAATGGCCTAATTTTTCTTTTTCTTTACTTTCTGTGAAGGATTGGCACAAACTGGATACATTTTGCTATTGTTTTGATTTTGAATTAAACGTGTAGTATTTCCAGAGCTTTTGAATTTATGGAAATAAGTTATTATAATTTAGAGATTTATTGGCTTTTTTTTTTTTTTTTTTTAAGCTCGCTGTTATTTTTTTGAACACTACTGTATGTGCTGCTTTTCTATGTTCTGTTAGTAATCATTCCCAAGTCATTCCCAAGCTTTAAACGCCAGGACATCCCAGGGCTGGTCTTCCTCACACACAGCAGGAAACCCAGAATCCTCATAAGTATGATCTACTGGGTACATCCCACCCATCCCCCCCCACCATAGTATGGAGGATTCTCTCTCCATGTGAACAGATGCCAAACATCTGGTACAGATTATAGAATCCTAATCAAGTCATTCATGGCCTTTATTCCCAGCACCAACTGGTGCCTGACACACTTGCCACACATGTTCATTTGGTGGAGCCGAGGTTTTAGATGCTGTAATTGTATTCTCATCATCGCTCTGGTCCTCTATCGGCAATGAACCCGGGAGTGATAGATGGGTCTAAGAATTTTTGGATGTGCGGTACATCGTTTTTGTTTCTGTGTGTTTTGTACATGGTTTGTTTGTCATTTTTAATGTGTGTTTTATGGGGGGGTATTATTCCTCTTATATGTTGTACTCGTAGTACACAATGTAGACATACACTGATAAATAAATCTTTTATCTGTGGAATGACTGAATTAAAGGGGTTTTACACTAGGTGATTTTATTTTTTTACTGATGAACTTTACTCTCAATAGGTCATGAGTATCTGATCGTGGGGTTCGAATCCCTCCAGTGACGTCATGTTCATCGCTCACATGGCCTAGGCACAGCTCAGCCCCATTGAAGTGTATGGGGCAGAGCTGTGATACCAAGCTATCATATGTACGGCTCTGTGCTTGGTGAGCAGAGAGAAGGCTGCGGCCGCCGATGCCTTCAGCTGATTGGTGGGGGCCCCAGGTGTTGGACTCCCACCAATAAGATACTGATGTCCTATACAGAGTTTAGGTCATCAGTAAAAAACAAAAACAAAAAACAAACTCTGAAAACCCCATTAAATACTAACTCTACTGAAAAGCCACCTTGAGTCATACGTGACCACTGCTCCATTCACTTCTATGGTACTAGTGGACATAGTTAAAGTAAATGGAGCCAGGGTGACGCATGCCACCACTCCAATTGCACAGGAGTAAGGTACTTTCACACTAGCGTTTTTCTTTTCCGGCATAGAGTTCTGTCACAGGGGCTCTATACCGGAAAAGAACTGATCAGTTTTATCCCCATGCATTCTGAATGGAGAGCAATCCGTTCAGGATGCATCAGGATGTCTTCAGTTCAGTCTTTTTGACTGATCAGGACGGAGATAATACCGCAGCAAGCCGGATCCAGCATTTTTTCCCCATTGAAGTGCATTTATGCCTGATCCGGCCCACAGTGTTCTGGCAAAACGGATCAGTTTTTGCGGTCTGCGCATGCTCAGACCGCCAAAAATGTGAAAAAAAATTGCCGGTTTTTCCAGATGACACCGGAGAGACAGATCCAGCATTTCAATGCTTTTGTCAGACGGATCAGGGTCCAGATCCGTCAGACAAATGCCATCAGTTTGCATACGTTTTGATGGATCCAGTAGGCAGTTCCGGCGACGGAACTGCCTGGCCGAATCCTCTGCCGCAAGTGTGAAGGTACTCTAACTGGTAATTTTGTACAATGCGCCTGACTACCCTAGTGTTATTTTCAATAGAGTTTGGCCTATGCACACTACAGATCTGAGCAATGTCATGATGATTTCATAAGTGACGAGGTATTTTTCCACAGCAAACAAGCCGCGGCCGTTCCCGCTACCACACGACATTGCCGTCATCATGTACACGAGCGGATCCACTGGGATACCTAAAGGAGTGATGATCTCTCACAGCAACATCATAGCTGGTATAACTGGGATGGCACAGAGGATAACGAATCTGGGGTATGTTCTTATGGTGGTAACTGTATTGAGTTAAAGAGGTATTCTGATTATATCAAGTTATCAGTTAGATCATGGCGGCCCTACCACTGGAACCCCCACAGTCACAGGCCCCATTCCCTGTGCAGCCTCCTGATTGGTCAGCGCTTCACTCTATCTCCAGAACTGTCGTAGAAATGAATGAAGCAGCTAAGCACAGCACATGACTGACTGGCCGCTCCTTTCATATTGGGGCCTCCAAGGGGTACAGGGCCCCCATTCTCGTGATTGGTGGGCGTGCCAGCGGTAGGACCTGCAACAATCTAATAACAGGATAAGGGGTTACGTAATATTTCCGAAATAACCCTTTAAGTACACTGCAACAATTTACTGACCCTTTCTGACTTCCCTTAGATACCCTTCACTTGTCAAGTACCTGTTTAGGGAATTTTACTTGGGGTCATTTTTGGAAAGCTTTGTACTTCCGCATTGAATCCAGTATCTTCTTTTGCAGAGAGACGGATACATACATTGGCTACCTACCTCTGGCTCATGTGCTGGAGCTAAGTGCGGAGTTGGTCTGCTTGTCACGTGGCTGCCGTGTCGGCTATTCTTCACCGCAGACACTTTCTGATCAGGTGAGTAGTTCTTTAATCGTGGTAAATATATAAAATATGCTAAGGCCAGGCCCGGCAGCTCTTTCTATCACGCTGTGCCTGACAGAGGCTGCTCCGGGGTGTACAGAAGGCTTTGGTCTGGGGCTCGTCTAAACCTTAGCTCCTTATAATGAGGCATCTGTCACTGCTGGTCTGTGCATTATGAAACTGCCGACTGGTTCACTCAGTACAGTAGTCCATAAATCACACATAATATAGAGTTGTGTGTATCTGCTGGTAATGTGGCTCCCATGGGGGAGGGGTATATTGACCTAAGTAATGTGTAAGGCATTTGTAATTTGGATGACAAGAACACCGGAGTGACGCAAACCATGTACTACTGTCTGTGTATATTTTCGTTATCGATGGCCCCTGTCAGCCTTATGTATACATCTAGATCTGTAGTGCCGTAGTCTTTAAAACTTATAGAAAAACTCTCTTTTTATATCCTGCAGTCCACCAAAATCAAGAAAGGAAGCAAGGGTGATGCATCAGAACTGCAGCCAACTCTAATGGCCGCTGTCCCGGTAAGTTTGCCCATCTTGTGCTCTTTACTGTAAGTAAACTGTCTGCCCTGACGTTAGGCCGCCTGACTCAGAGCTGCAGGACTTTGTGTGAAGACGTCTAGGTACAAATATTTATCCCAATTTTCTGCATGCTTCTGAGATGAGTGATTGGACCGGAGCGAGCGTCTTATGACCCTTTCCATGTCACCTTTTTGTGAGATTTTCCAGCTCATCCCTCATGACAGCAGAACATGGGAGGTTATTCCCCTTTGACCTTCTTGGGACAGGAAACAGAGAGGTTAAAAGGTCCCTCCACCCACCAGTGTTCTTCCTGTCCCTACAGAGGATAGATGCAGAGAGGTTCCCTGCTCTAGGGTTGAAGAGATTCTACAGGAACTTTTAGGGCCTAAGGCTGGGACTAGGGTCGGGGGGTGTCCGGCCTCTCCTTCCAGGTCTCGAATAGCCTTGCTAACACCTCGGGGTAGCAGCCCGGAACCCACCTGGTGGAGTCCAAGCTTATAGGTGGGTTCTCTGATGGCCTGGGTTCGATCGTTGGGTTCATCCTCATATTTCCTACCCTATAAGTGGCCATGCCAGTACCTCTTACGTAGAGGTCCCCTGGCTTGCTCCTAACCCTGCTAAAGTGGGTAATGCAGCTTACCTCATTATGGACGGCTATGGGTTCATTGAGTTCAGATCCGCTGTTCCTCAATGGAATTCAGCAGGATTGTGCCTCAACGCGTCTGAAACAGTCAGCAGCTTCAATGGGGCCTTTTCTTTTTCTCCTTACCAACGCTCCGTATGCAAGTGTTGGCAGAAGCTGCATGACATTATTGGTGCTTGCTTTGGCAGCACATACTCCAAGACTGGTAAGTAAACCATGCAAACTATTTGTCAGTTAAGTAAACCATGCATGTGTTTAACCAGCTGGATTGCCTCAACAGTTCTAATTACTTTCATTGAGAATCTGTGTGTGTGGATCTAAATGGGAACTCATTTGATAGTACCATCACCAGTTTCTTTAACCCCCTTCCCGACACATGACGTACTATTACGTCATGGAAGCCACTGCTTTCCCACAATTTGATGTAATAGTACATCATGGTGATCGGGCGGGCACCGGAGCAGTGCGTTCCCGATCACTGCAGGGGTCCAGCAGTCCCTGGTAGCCAGGCCCCTGCTGTATCAGCTGGCATCGTTGTAAAAGCCGATGCCGGCGGATTAACCCCTTCTATGCCACGGTCCGCGTCTCCTAGGCAACCTGTCAGTGTATGACTCGGTGTCATACGCTAACAGGCAATGCATTACAATGCAGATGTATTGTAATGCATTGCAGAGGAGATCAGATCCCCAAAAGTGAATGTCAGAAATAAAGTAAAGTAAAAAAAAGTGTTTTTAATAAAATTTATTAAGTTTTTAAGTAAAAAAAGAAAAGGAAAAAAAACACCTTTTCCCCTAATTTTATAATAAAAAAAATACCCAATATGTGTGTGGTTTTTTGTTATCGCCGCATCCGTAATGACCGGCTCTATAAATATATCACATGATCCACCCTGTCTGATAAACACCATTAAAAAAAAAAAAAGCCATTTTTGTCACTTTACATCACAAAAAGTGCAACACCAAGCGACCAGAAAAGGCGTATCTCTCACAAAATAATATCAATAAAACAGTCACCTCATCCCGCAAAAAATTTGCCCCCCTACCTAAGTCAATTGCCCAAAAAATAAAAAAAACTATAGCTCTCAGAACATGGAGACACTAAAACATCATTTTTTGTTTCAAAACTGCTATTATTGTGCTAAAGTGAAATGCATAAAAAAAATATACGTATTAAGTATCGCCACGTCTGTAACAACCAGCTCTATAAAACTAACACATGACCTAACCCCTTAAGGTGAACACCGTAAAAAAAAAAAAGAAATATTTTGTCACCTTACATCACAAAAATTGCAACACCAAGCGATCACAAAGGCATATACTCCCCCAAAATAGTACCAATCAAACCTACACCTCATCCCGCAAAAAATGAGACCTTACCTAAGACAATCGGTCGAAAAATAAAAAAGCTATTGCTCTCAGACTATGGATACACTAAAACATATTTTTTTATTTTTTTTCAAAAATGCTATTATTGTGTAAAACTGTATACATATTAGGTATTGCCACGTCCGTAACGATCTGCTTTATAAAAAAGTCACATGACCTAATCTCTCAGGTAAACGCTGTAAAAATAAATAAATAAAAACCTGCGCCAAAACAACCAATTGTTTTGGTCACCTTGCCCCATACAGTGTAATAATGAATGATCAAAAAATTATATGTACCCTAAAATAGTACCAATAAAAATGTCAACTCTTCCTGCAAAAAACGAGCCCCAGACATATTTTTTTTTCAAAAATGCTTTATTACGTAAAACAAACATACAAAGTAGACATATTTGATATCATTGCGTCCATAACAACCTGCTCTATAAAAATAGCACATGATCTAACCGGTCAGATGAATGTTGTTAAAAATAAAAACTGCCGAAACATACATTTTTTGGGTTACCTTGCCTCACAAAAAACGTAATATAGAGCAATTAAAAATCATATGTACCCCAAAATAGTACCAATAAAACTGGCACCTTATCCCCTAGTTTCCAAAATGTGGTCACTTTTTTGAGTTTCTACTGTAAGAGTGCATTTCGGGGGCTTCAAATGGGACATGACATCTAAAAACCAGTTCAGCTAAATCTGCCTTCCAAAAACCATATGGCGCTCATTTCATTCTGTGCCCTGCCGTGTGGCCATACAGCAGTTTACGACCACATGTGGGGTGTTTCTGTAAACCGCAGAATCAGGGTAATAAATATTGAGTTTTGTTTGGCTGTTAACCCTTGCTTTGCTACTGGAAAAAATGGATTAAAATGTAAAATCTGCCCAAAAAGTTAAATTCTGAAATTTCATCTCCATTTTCCATTAATTCTTGTGGAACACCTAAAGGGTTAACAAAGTTTGTAAAATCAGTTTTGAATACCTTGAGGGGGGTAGTTTCTAAAATGGGGTCATTTATGGGTGGTTTCTATTATGTAAGCCTCACAAAGTGACTTCAGACCTGAACTGGTCCTTAAAAAGTGGGTTTTGGAAATTTTCTGAAAAATTTCAAGATTTGTTTCTAAACTTCTAAGCATTGTAGCATCCTCAAAAAATAAAATGTAATTTTCAAAATGATCCAAACATGAAGTAGACATATGGGAAATGTAAAGTAATAACTATTATTTGACACTATATTATGTGTCACTATCTATTATAAAAGTAGAGAAACTTTGAAAATTTGGGATTTGAAGGGGCCGGCTGACACCTGCCCGGGGGAGGGGGGGCGGGGGGCCGGCTGACGCATAAAAGTAAGAAGGTAGTAGGGAGGAAGTTAAGTTAAAGCTAAAGGGGTCCTAAGGTGAAGACCTCAGGTAAGGACCCAGTGTGACAGAAAGATTAGGGAAAGCCTAGTGGAGATAAGTGTTAGTTCAATCTATGCACTCTGCTATCATTTGGGGAGTGGAGTAGCCTACAGTGTCTATTCACGATCTACAGTTTAGCGCAAAGCTGTATTTGGAGCCACATTCCTCCATGGACTATGTGGACAATATTAATGGAAATTGTATGTAATTCAAGGAGTGTAAGACATATATGTGTACGGGCCATGTGATATATAGGGTATAAGATCCTACCCAGGTCTGTTATAATGGGAGGCAGCACCATCCAGGCTGGGAATTTGCCTTGTATGGATTATAGCTATCCCTATTGCAATAACTTGATATATCGAACTACAGACAAGTGATTTTCATTAAATGTCAACTTGTGCCCAACTAAACTCTTCTCTAGGTTATTCTATCTATTTGCACCTAAGGGTGCTGATGTCACAAACATTAGGGACCCTGACTGCATTGCACCTAATACCCATAACCTCAAGGACACCTCTGTCGCCTCCGGGAAGGAAACTCCACTCACTGCAAGCCAACCCAGGATGCTACAAAACGGCAATAGAGACTGTGCATTCCTCTGTCCACATTCACACTTACAGCCATGCTCACACATATAAGCTGGGGCTAGGTACGCTGCTCAGGTCCTGTAACCCCTTTTGCCACTCCGCAGTCCTTGTGTCTCCTGGCTAGTGCCATGTAAAGATCTTGTGAAACCCTTTTAAGATTGCTTCTGACCTTGAAGCTATGTGGGCAGGTGGGTTCCCAGTTGGCTTGGTTTCATCGGGAGGGTTCTTTCTCCTTTCTTCTCCCTTGAGTTCATACCAACACCTCCTGGTACGGGATCCCAAGCTTGTCCTGGACCGGTATGAAGTTAATGGTACAGTTTGGTTACCTCATCGTTGATGTCCATGCTTGCCATGTGCCATTGCTGTCAGCTTGGTTCTGTTTCTTACATATACCTTTTAATAGGGTATTACAGAATCCCATTAATGTGATAAGGAAAAAATATTGCTAAATATTGTCAAATGTATCCCTTTGTGACTTTGCCTCTCTTTCCATTTTTCACAACTCATTCCACTTTTGTGGGAAAATGGTTGTGTTAGGAGTTTGACTCTGGATTTATCACTGCAACTTTTTTAAAGAAATCGCAAAGAAACACTCACTGCAGCGTGTGTGTGTTGGGGGGGGGGGGGGGGGTTGGTTGGCATGATTTAAATAAAGTAGCATTTCTAGACCACTCTCTGGCTACAGCGGTCACGTGACCACTGCAGCTGGGTAAAGAAAAGCTCGTGCAACATTTGATTAAATATTCCGGAAAGTACACCAGCACTGACTTGACCAAAACTAACTTCAAATATTACCCTAGTGATAAATCCCCCCCTTTGTCTTTTTAGGAAATCATGGACCGCATTTATAAGAACGTCATGAGTAAAGTCGCCGCTATGAGTCCTGTTCAGAAAGGTCTCTTCTCCCTTGCATACAACTACAAAATGAAGCAGATCTCGAGAGGGTACAGCACGCCACTGAGTGACAGGTAATTCTCTCCCTCCAGAATATACTGAGTGAGAGGTCGTGATTTCAGATTCCGTTATCCTTCATCAGTCCTTCAGTCCTCCTCTTCCTTTGTGTGCTTTAGGCTTCCAAGTTGGCAGAATCTCAGTACATTTTATGTATCTTTGCATTTATAGCCCATCTTGATCCTAGTCCACATACCTGGACTACTTCATTTATTCATCTGATCAAAACAGTAGGCCATATTTTCCTAGCTGTGAACAGAGAAGTTATTCTGAAAAGGATTCTATCTGACCAGCAGGAAATAAATGATATGGGTTTACTAAGGCCAGTCTAGCTAAGCTAGAAAAATGAGGCCAGGGAGAGGTACAGTATGGCGTGACCTATATTGTAAGCAAAGATGTCAGCCTAAAAGACCTCACTTGCTTTCTAGGAAGTGGGATATCTCAGCCTGGATCTCTTCATGGCTTAGAGTTGAGTCTGGAGTTCACAAGATGGAGCATGCTTCATCATCTGCATTTCCTTGTGTTTTCTGCTTTCTTCTAAGAATCTGCTATGTAGTGGCCTCTTGCAGCTGCTGTCTGGCAGTGTGACCCTGCAGGGTGAATAAACCTTCTCCAGCATCGGGGGCTTCTAAATCCTGTGTTCTCTCTCTCTATAGAAGTGCAGACATGTTGGTCATTTCCAGTACCATGTAATCCATATACCTGTAATAAATATAACGATACTGCGCTCTGGGACTTTAAGTATATTGAAATATTGAAATTAAAGTCCCAGAGCGCAGTATCGTTATATTTATTACAGTGCCTTCCTTTATGCGGCAGACTTTGCGGTTCTGCTGCGATACCCCTGCCACCACCTAGTACATCCACGGAGCGCCTTTGAAGCGTTATTTAAATTGTAATCCATATACCTTTTTTACCTGCCTTCTGAAGTAACAAATGCTCAGAAATTCTGGTCCAAACACTTGTGCTGTGTAATTTAGTAACGGGTACATTTACCAAAAATATGGAAGGCCTTAAGTTCTCCTCTGTTAAATATTTTAACATTACAAATTCATTGTATTTCCAGGATTGTTTTTCGGAAAGTGAGAAAATTATTAGGGGGAAAGATGAGGGTCCTGCTTTCTGGTGGGGCACCTCTTTCAGCTGCCACCCAACGCTTCATGAACATCTGCTTCTGCTGCCCAGTTGGCCAAGGATATGGTCTTACCGAAACATGTGGTGCTGGCACAATAACAGAAAGTGAGTATGGACTTTGCTATGACAAAAGTCTTTGGGTACGAGTTACTCCTAAATTGTAGTTAATAGTAAAATAGCTCTGCCTAGAAAGTGTCCTCTGTAATATTACATTAGTGTTGCCCTGAGGAACCGAATTGAACAGGTGGAGCATCTTGTGCAGTCAGTAGCAAACCTCTTTACATGAATCTGTGCCTCAGACTTGGGTAATTCAGAGTAAATCAAGGTGATCCTCACACTTTGGAGGACACAGCACGTCACTTGTTATACAGACAACCCATTGATTTTTATGAGATCTGTGTAATGTTTACACCCATGACGTTTAAGGTGTTAGTTCACATAATGTTTAGACCTCCATTGGACTGTCCATTGGGGTTATACACTTAAATACCCGAAAATAGTATTTGGGCATATACTGCAAAGAATCTGTTCACTTGTGTTGTGGACATTTATTATGCGGACATTTTATCTTAGGCTGTGTGTGTTTTTATAGATTGTCATCTGTCTCCCTGTGTCTGATTTAACCGAAGAACGCTCTAGCAGAGGGTACTTGGGTTGAATCGGGACCAGTGGTAAAACCGTCAGTATGAAAACCTTCTCATGGGCTTCAGTGTGTAGGGGGGCGTTTGCCGGTTTGTGAGCACTAAGTGCAATGCACTGGGCTTCTTCCCTTCAAATGTCTATACACATTAGAGAAGTGAAGTCTGCATAACGAGAGATACATATTATACCTTTGCTGCGGCTTCGCTATCCCTTTCTGGATACATATCTGCTTTTAAGACATGCATATATGCCTTGTCGGTATACTCGTACCGTATACTGACAATAGCCGTAGCAATGTCTCGCAGATAATCTCAAACCTATAAGAACCAGTAGAATGATCTTCACTAGATACTGGTCACTTTGATAATGAAGGGGATCCATGCTGACAGTGGTAGGGGATGGGCGGCCGCCTGGCTGGTCAGACAATGGACATGACTCATCCTTCCTTATACAGGGATGGGGTGTGTGCATTGTCTGTCCAGCCACGTTGATGCCCTTCCATGTCCTTTGACATCACTTCCTGTATGTCATCACTTCCTGCATCCTTGTTACATGAAGTAAGTGGTCGGGTGACGGGCCGGCCCCTTTCTATTGTTACTGTGACTAAATAAAAGGTGAGCAGACTGTGGAGGAGGGGCAGTTGCTCAGAAGAACTCAAGATGGTAACACCTTTGTCTGACTGCGGTTGAGAGATTTTTACCTTTCCTTACACAAAGCCTGATTCGAGCGGATTTCTACTATTAATATTTCTACAACACTTGAATGACTCAGAGACCAGAGGATTAAACTTTGGACTCTGCTTCCCTCATTAAAGTGAAATGGATCCATTGATGAAAAGTAAGATGGTGATCAAAATGTGGTGTGAACTGACCCTAATTTGGGTTTGACGTTAGAATTTGTGAGCTTTATTTTGGTTTTGTGGTAATAGTTCTGTGACCAACCTATACTTTACTTCTGTTTCAGTGTGGGACTACAGCACGGGCAGAGTGGGAGCACCTTTGGTCTGTTGTGAGATAAGACTTAAGAACTGGGAAGAAGGTAATTTCTGCTCCACTGAGATTATATTTGTACAAATGTGCAGTTACAAAATCATTTCAACCATTTTAATCTTCTCACACTGGAATAACTGTGAAATGTTTTCCCATGAATGTTCTCTGAAAGTACTTTGCCAACAGAGGTAGAAAATGGTTTTTACACCTTTAGCAACCAGTCAGATGCCCGCTGTCATTTCAGCCCTGCTCACAAAAATTGAGAGCTGGCATATTTGAGGGTCATTGTGTGGAGTTTTAGTTTGCATATTGGGAGGGGGGAGGGGGGGCTCAACTTTTGATTACTTTACAACATTTCACACAATTAACCTCCACATAAAAAGTTGAGTAAATGCGTTAATCTTTCCTTTCCCTATTCAGTTTAAAAGCTAAAACCTGAGTTCTGTAGGCCTCATGTCACTGTAAAGCAGTGCATTATCAAAGCTTAGTTAAAGGGATTCTGTCACCTCATTTTCGGTTATAGAGCTGCGGACATGCACGGCTAGATCGCCGCTAGCATATCAGCAAAATACCGGTCCTATAGGGCTGTGTCCTTTTTATTTTGTTTAAAAAATGATTTTAGAGATATGTAAATGAGTCTTGTAAGGTGCCCAAGGGGCTGTACGAACCTTGCTGGTGCCCAGCCACGCCCGCCTGTGAAGGAGCCCAGCACAGCCTGCGTCCTCCGAATCTCCTCCTTTCGTCACAGTTTGATTGCCGTAATCTCGCGATGCGCGAGCTCGCGTATGCGCAGTTCCTTCCCTGAGGCTTATGCCAGCACAGGGAAGGAACACTATACCGGCACTGCGCATCGCGAGATTACGGCAATCTAACTGTGACGAAAGGAGGAGATTCGGAGGACATAGGCGGTGCTGGGCTCCTTCACAGGCGGGCGTGGCTGGGTACCAGGAAGGTTCGTACAGCTTTTTGGGCACCTTACAAGACTCATTTACATATCTCTGAAATCATTTTTAAAAGCACACAGCCCTATAGGGCAGGTATATTGCGGACATGCTAGCGGCGATCTAGCCGTGCATGTCCACAGCTCTATAGGCTAAAACAAGGTGACAGAATCCCTTTAAGTAGTGAGGCTAACTATATTGCTCTGATACAACTGGTATGAGGTATACGTTCCACCTATCAAAATTATATCACTGTCGTTTGGAACGCTATATTACTGTTAAAACTAATATTTTATTGATTCAACACAAGAAAAGGGAAAGGGAACTACCTATATTAAAATACTAGAGCACCATCTAACCAGTGTACGGTCGATGATATGGACCTATGGAGCCGCAGATTGTGGTACATGCGGCTATAGATGGGGTCACTAGAAGTGCCGCAACTAGTGCTATACTACAAGCTGGATCATAAGGCCATGGGGCCGTGCTAGATCCAATCCACCAGAAGTAGGCACTGTGGCGCGGTCAAAAGTGCTCTGAACCAATCCCAGCTAATAGTGCCCTAAACTAAATTTAAGATGGACTAATCCATTGATAAACATCTGCCTGCAGAAGCCGACCTCACTGGAACCATCCGTTCAGTGAGGTCGGCTTCTGCAGGCAGATGTTTATCAATGGATTAGTCCATCTTAAATTTAATTTAGGGCACTATTAGCTGGGATTGGTTCAGAGCACTTTTGACCGCGCCACAGTGCCTACTTCTGGTGGATTGGATCTAGCACGGCCCCATGGCCTTATGATCCAGCTTGTAGTATAGCACTAGTTGCGGCACTTCTAGTGACCCCATCTATAGCCGCATGTACCACAATCTGCGGCTCCATAGGTCCATATCATCGACCGTACACTGGTTAGATGGTGCTCTAGTATTTTAATATAGGTAGTTCCCTTTCCCTTTTCTTGTGTTGAATCAATAAAATATTAGTTTTAACAGTAATATAGCGTTCCAAACGACAGTGATATAACTATATTGCTCCTGTAAAACTTCAGTCACGTAAAGTTCACACCAGAGAATACACCTGATAAATACCTCCATCAAATAGACCAAATACCTTGTTACCAGAGCCCAAAGCAGCCCGGTGCTGGCTCAGAATAAAAAATTATCATTGGCCAGACGAAGATTAAATACAAAAATATCCGTCTAAGCACCACAAAGTATGTCTTAATGTTTTAGACCAGTTTTTCTCAGGTCTACTCTGCAACTTCTCCAGACTGGTAATGATTTCGGAGTATCCTGTAGAGAGAACCCCATTAATTCCTGTTCACTGATGATAATCCTATTCCTGGTGCAGTACTAGGGTGGTGATGAAAACATGACCAGTTAGGAAGTACTTCAGTACTGGAGGACAGTTTTCGGAGACACAAAATTCAGTACTTTAAAAAAAACACTTTGGGCAAAGTGTCATGCCCTGTGCAAGATCTGAGGAGTCTGGAACTGGAAGACCCCTGTGTCATACACCACTTCCTCAGACACTGCAGTGGGCATAAGACCACGCATCCATTAAGCACGGCTCTGTCACCAAATGACAAGATTTTCTTTCTTTACCACGGGACTTACCACTCTTATTGTCATTAATACAGTTTCCCATGATAGACTGTTAAGTTAAGCTTAAAATGATGGATCTCAGTGGGAGTTATTTAAATGCTTATTCCCATTTGTCATTTTCTTTAATTTTTTTACTCCGCTATGTATTGAGGATAAAGGTCATACTGGTAATTAATTCCTGCCTTCTTTGCCATCTAATGTATTACTAAACTCATTACTTAGGCGGCTACTTCAATACTGACAAGCCTTGTCCCAGGGGAGAGATTCTGATTGGTGGCCCCAATGTGACCATGGGATACTACAAAAATGAGCAGAAGACCAAAGAGGACTTTTTAGTGGATCAAAATGGCCAGCGCTGGTTCTGTACTGGGGATATTGGAGAATTCCACTCAGATGGCTGCTTAAAAATAATTGGTGAGTGTTAACTACTGATGTATGTTGAAGGGATTTATTTTTTCTAGTTTATTTCAAAGAAACTTGTCACCGGGATTTTGTGTATAGAGCTGAGGATATGGGTTGCTAGATGGCCACTAGCACATCTACAATACCCAGTCTCCATAGCTCTGTGTGCTTTTATTGTGTAAAAAACCCGATTTGATACATATGCAAATTGTGCAATGTGTATGCCTATTACTGCTTACTTTAAGGAATTCTCTCAGCAGTTTTAACTGTGCTAAACCGCTGACAGCATTGGGTAGGAGCTTGGGAGAGCAGGACAAACATGCCTTTTGTGGAGCTTTTATTATCAGGAGTAGTGTGAATATGAAGTTTTATTCTGCCAGGTTCTGCTCTTGCAAGTGCACTGGAGGTTGGTTTTCACTGTGAAGTATTGTCTGCATTAAGCCGATTCACAGCCCCTCCACCCTGCGTGACGGTGAGCAAAAAGTAACTTAAAATGAAGCCGTCCTGGGCATTTGCAGGAGCATAATCTGGCAGAATAAAACTTCATATTCACACTACTCCCAATGATAAAAGCTCCACAAAAGGTATGTTTGTTTTGCTCTCCCCAGCCCCTACCTAGCTCTGTCATCTGTGTAGGATGGTTAGTAGTACTGACAAACTACGTTTAAAGTGGTTGGCTCATTGCGATAATATAATATGGAAGCCAAAGTGTAGTGTTTCGCCCACAGAATTCCCCTATATTAGAACGTGGTCCTTTACTCTGGTGCAATTGCCTGATCATTTATTACATAGCCTGCTGTTTAGGGAAAATGTCTGACCAGCTGGATCCCCGTCTAGTATGGCTGATCGTCCGGGTTGAGAGACCAGACTCTTTGTGATAAGTTGATCACTAGACGGCTTTAATATTATAATAAGAATAATTGTCGTGATTTGAGATACTCTGTGGTCTCATTAGACAAGATACATGTAGCAGTATCACTCAAGTAGAAGTTTTGTGTCGTAAGAGATGGACAGCATATAATCAACATATTCACAGAGAAGTATCGGTCAATAAGGTGATAGTGGTTCGCTCTTGTTTTTAGCGTGATGTTAAACCCAAATAAATGTATATATGAATATACGGCGGCACTTTCAAGGTACCAGTTTCCACAATTACTATCCAATGCCTATTAACACATCCTAAGCTCTTCCAGTAGTCTGTGTACTACTCAAGAAGCCTATCGTAGAATTCCTGTAATCTCCTTTTAGCCCTCTTATAATTGTAGCTTCTATGTAACTGATAAGTTGACCAGTCACTACTAACAGAGCGGTCCATCGAACACACTGACCCGTTCCCGAGCCCTGTAACCTCTCCTGTACACCATGTAATTATAACCGTAATGACCTGAGGGGTCAGCTGTAGCGTTTGAAGATTACAAAGGGCTTAATAAAATCTGTAAAAAGGAGATAAAATTAGCAAAAATAAAAAAAGGAACAGTAGGTGGAAAAGGGAACAAAACAAATCCCAAAAAATTATTTAAATATATAAATGCTAAAAAACCAAGGTCCAAGCAGGTAGGTCCCCTAAATAATGGTAAATGGGGGGTAATCACTAAAGATAAGGAAAAGGCAGCGTTACTAAATGTTTTTTTTTTTTTAGCTCTATGTATACAAAAGAGGAGAAAGGAGCTGATATCTGTGGTGCTGGGGCTGTTAGCACATCCAGTAATATACTCAATTGTCTAACTGTAGATATGGCCCAAGGGAAGTTAAATAAGGTAAATGTGAACAACGCTCCGGGTCCAGATGGATTACACCCAAGAGTGCTTAAAGAGCTCAGTTCAGTCATTGCTGTGCCCCTGTTTATAATTTCTAAAGATTCTCTAGGGACTGGTACAGTGCCAAGTGATTGGCGCAAGGCAAACGTGGTGCCCATATTCAAAAAAGGATCTAGGTTTTTCACAGGACACAAGCTTTGTAGTACTGTACAGTCTATGGAAGATGTCCATAAACTACAAGCTGACTTCAACACTCTGAGTGATTGGGCATCGACTTGGCAAATGAGGTTCAATGTGGAGAAATGTAAAGTTATGCATCTTGGTAGTAATAATCTCTGTGCTTCATATGTCCTAGGGGGGCTAACACTGAGAGAGTCCCTTATAGAGAAGGATTTGGGTGTCCTTGTAGATTAATTGACATTGTATGCTGTTAATCAGCTGCTTCTAAGGCCACTAGGATATTGCCATGCATTAAGCGAGGCATGGACTCGTTGGGCAGGGTGTAATACTACCACTTTACAAAGCATTGGTGCGGCCTCATCTGGAATATGCAGTTCAGTTCTGGGCACCAGTCCATAGAAAGGAGAGCTGCTAAACTGAGGAGAGGGACTAAAATGATAAGTGTCCATGGAGTGTCCTAGTTATGAAGAAAGATTAAAAGAATTGAATTTATTTTGTGTTGAGAAGAGACGTCTAAGGGGGAACATGATTAACCTGTACAAATGTATAAATGAGCCGTACAAAAAATACGGTGAAAAACTGTTCCATGTAAAATGTGCTCAAAAGACAAGGGGGCGCTGCCTCCGACTGGAGAAGAAAAAGTTCAGTCTCCAGAAGCGTCAAAGCTTCTTTACTGTAAGAACTGTGACGCTGTGGAATAGACTTCCTCAGGACGTGGTCACAGCAGGAACAGTGAACAGTTTTATAAAGGGTTTAGATGAATTCTTAAAAGTAAATGACATAAATGCTTATGAAAACGTGTAGAAATCTGAGTCTCACTTCCTTCTGGGATTCGCATCCCCACCTAACCCTTAGTTGAACTTGATCAACTTTTGTCTTTTTTAAACCGTATCAACTATGTAACTATGTAATCAACTAAGTAACCTGCATAATGCTCACACACAGGGTGCTGACATTTCTATTGGAACTAGTGATTTCCCCAAGCCACTGGTCCTTGACAAAGTGATGGACTTTTATCTCGCATTCATTTTTTTTATTTTTTTGCCATGTTTCCCAACTTCTAATGTTTTGTAGCATTAGAGAAAAAATCTGGGGTCTGTGTGTTTCAGGATGGCGCTCATAACGGTCTCCTGTAGGCTCTGTTCACATCTACATCAGGGACTCTATCACAGATTTTGCCATATTTCAGTGGTGTCGCTTGCAGCATTATTACTCCAGTTAAGAACCTTTTATTGTAAGTCAGTGGTGTCTCATACAACTGATCCAACAGTACCTTATGGTTTCTACAAGTGTGAACCGAGCCTTAATCTAACTGCTCCAGGTGGAAGGATGGTAGATGTTGCTCTAATATTCTCCATTATGTTCTCCAGACAGGAAAAAGGACCTGGTAAAACTTCAAGCAGGTGAATATGTTTCCCTTGGTAAGGTGGAAGCGGCCTTGAAGAATCTCTCCATTGTGGACAACATTTGTGCATATGCAAACAGGTGAGAGCACCTCTATATTGACATGGCTGATGGTAAAAGTTCTGGCTAAAAACACAATAGATTTGAGTTTTTTGGGGTTTACTAGGTGGGGTAGGCACAGGGGCCGACTTGTATGTATGACGTGCTGATGCACAGGCAAGTCCATGAAAAAAGAATTTGTGGCCTGCTCCAGTGTAGGTCATTACTGGTTTTATGCAGAATACAGATGCCTTCCTGCAGCACATGGACTGTTTAACGAGCTAATGCATCTCATAGGTTGTCTACAGGGCTAATGCACCACACAAGGTCCAGCCTACAGGTGTTATTTTTGGTCAGATTGACCCTCATTTTGGAACCCTGGTTTAGAAGATGTATATTCATCTTAAGTAGTTTCTTTCTCTATGATCTTATTATACATTTATTCAGTGTCCTAATCTAGACATTTTGCGTCATGACAATCAAAGCCATAAGTGACTGTCTGAATTCTATGGATCTACCATTTAGAAAATGTAGCTCTTAGGCTGCATGGTTCATTGACTCCCTGTCTGTTTTCTCCCCCTCCCATCCTTCCTGGTAGAAGAGTCATCCTTTCCATTGATCTAATAACCTCTGAAACATTTCCAAGTAGTAATGATCTAGAATTGGGTTGTGAATGTTCCCCTTGTGCTAGTATTGCGTCATGCTGTTCTTCTCCTGCATGCAGATGAGTCATTTGCTTTCCAATACAATTGACTTCTTCTGTGATATTTATGTCTAGATGATAAATGCTCTATGCGATGGATGACTATAAAATGCGTTATTCTGAGCAGGGCATTCTTGCTGGTGAATAGGTTTGTTGGTCTTTGATCCTTTTTATCTTTGTAGGCTCACTCTCCAGAAAACAACCATTTTAATTCTTATCTAGAATATTTGGAGTAGCCCTGCAAAGATCATGCCTTTTATGTATTTTAGAACCATCGTACAGGAGGGTTGGGGTGGCATTTATCTACAGTTTTGAGTCTTTTTTTTTTTTTTTGGTGTAAAAAGCCATGGGTCATGTTCTTGACTGTGACTGTCCATATACCAAATGTGACCCTTGTAGCCCAAGTAGTGTATGCGACCACTGCAGCCATTAACTGTTCTCAACTATGTACGGAACAAGACCACTGAGACCAGTGATTACCTGCAACAGCCATGTGCGGTATAAGGGCACGTCACCACTGCAGTCCTGTTAACAAACTCTGGGCAGATTGGAGCGGTGTCACTTGAGCAGAGGGAATTTAATAAAAAATTATTTAAAAAAATAATAAAATAAATAAATAAATGATGGGCTAACAACCACAATGAATGGGGAGTAACTGAGAAAATGTAAGTAATGGTGGATGTAATAGGACTTTAGATCTCCCTGTTTAATATTCATGCTTGCTTTCTGTTCCAGCGATCAGTCATATGTGATTGGCTTTGTGGTGCCAAATCAGAAGGATCTATTAAAGCTAGCGGAGAAGAAAGGAGTGCACGGAAGCTTTGAGTCTCTGTGCAATAACCCAGTAATGGAGAAGGAAGTGCTCAGAGTCTTGGCAGCATCTCCCGCAGCAGGTATGTCACTTACTTACATGTTATCTGTTACACGGATTCTGACAAAATCTAGCAGGTTATGTGCTGAGGTTTGCACTTTTAAAGTGGGTACAGTGCATTATGATGTGATATTGTATTTTAGTCCTAGATTTAGGTCCAAATCAACCAGTGTGTCCACCTGACCACCTTGATATCAGGCGACGCCATCCAAAAAGGACCAAGGTCATGCAAAGAAAGGATCTGTAGTGAAGTGAGGAACCGCACTCAAAGTGTCCCTGGTGCCAATCAAGGGCTGTTAAGCCACCATCCAATTGATGAAGTATTGAGGCACTTAGGTTAAGGTTTTGCAATTAAAGTATAGCTTTATTTTACATAATCTGCATCATCCATTTGCCGAGTGGTACATATCAATAACAGAATATTTCTGACCGGACGTTTCGGTCACGATGGACCTTCATCGGCGGTCACATTATCTGTGAAGTGGGTAAAGGCATCCAGCGCCCCAGGAATTCCTTTACCCACTTCACAGAAAATGTGACCGCCGATGAAGGTCCATCGTGACCGAAACGTCCGGTCAGAAA
Source organism: Bufo bufo (assembly GCF_905171765.1). Lineage (NCBI taxonomy): Eukaryota > Metazoa > Chordata > Amphibia > Anura > Bufonidae > Bufo > Bufo bufo. The sequence continues at coordinate 136,243,170 of NC_053392.1, read as the reverse complement.
TATTCTGTTATTGATATGTACCACTCGGCAAATGGATGATGCAGAGTATGTAAAATAAAGCTATACTTTTTTTAAAAAATCAGATAGTTCTTTATTATTATTTTTCAATCTTTTTAACATCATTAGGTCATGCTTGTAGACAAAGTATATCCAATGTCAGATACATACAATAAATGTAGTACAAAACATATGAATACATAGTCAGGTGATATATCCAAGCATATAATCTTACAGTATAAACACCCTTAAAGTGGTCAATAAAACCTCCCATTAACAAGTAACCCCCCCCCCCCCCTATCCCTACAAGAGCAGGACACAGTCATGGTAATCCCATCAATATTCCTTCTGTAATATTTAGAAATGCCAACCGTGAATAGCGCAAGGCCATCCACTATTAGCAAGTTCCAATCACTTCATCTCCTCCCCTGGGGTGTCGGCACCATAAACCTCATTAGCAATCGATCACGCAATTTTGCCCTTCACTTACATGCATACACATAGAACATCTCCAACAAGCATCCATACCCACTTTAAACCATACCCTAACTCCTTTTTGGTTGACCTGCAATCACTTTTGGCATACACATAGCTCATGCAATAACCACTGTGATCTTTTCTCTGTTTTTATTTCCAATCCATACTTATCCTCCACCTAGCACACAATAAACCTCTTGTGAGCGCCAACCAGGGACTACAGCATCCAGAATTATCAATCCAACCTCCCCATATCGCCTCAAATTTGGACAGATTATTCCTTTTTTGGTATACTCCCCTTTCCAGGCGAAACACCATATTTAATCTATTAACGTATTCTGAGATATCTGGAGGTACTGATTGTATCCATTTTTCCGCTAACGTTTTCCTTGCCTGGTATAACATTCTCCCTATTCCAGTGGCTATAACAGATTGTATATTATCCTCCGGTATTATGCCCAATAGGCACAGCTTAGGGTCTAGGGTAAAATTGGCACTATATACCTTTGTTTACTAGGTGTATTACAGCCTTCCAATATGATGTCAATAAAGGGCATGCCCATATCATATGGAGTAGATCTGCCTTAACACTTCCACATTTCGGACAAACCGGGCTGTCTACAGCCTATTTTATATAAAAACACCGGGGATAAAGCTATACTTTAATTGCAAAACCTTAACCTGAGTGCCTCAATACTTCATCACATGCAGGAAAGCTTTCGTCAGTGTGCACTGCGATGGGAACTACAATGCAACTTAGTTTCATGATTCACGTTTTTTTTACCATGTGTTTTGATATTATCACATACATCGCATGAAAACCTCATAAATGTTGCATTTAAAGGTCTGTCTCACTTCAGCAAATTGCATTTATCATGTAGACAGTTAATACAAGACACTTTCTAATATATTTTAATTGTCCATATTGCTTCCTTTGCTTGCTTGATTAATTTTTCCATTGCATTATACACATCTCGTTTCCATGGTTACGACCACCCTGCATTCCAGCAGTGGAGGTCGTGCTTGCATACTGTAGGATAAAAGGCTGTCCTATGAGCGTTCCCATGAGGCCGGCCACCAGAGAGGCTGGGACTTTTTCCTATAGTGTGCAAGAACGGCCACCGCTGCTGGATTGCAGGGTAGTTATAACCATTGAAATGAGATGTGTATAAATGCAATGGAAAAATGAATCAAGCAAGCAAATGAAGCAATATGGACAATCACTGTACATTAATAAGTGCCTTGTTGTAACTTTATCTACATGATGACAAGTACCCCATTAATTGAATATCAAAGTATTCCCGGGGACTATAACTGTTCCTATCTCCAGTGTCCTATTACATATGCAGCAGTCCATTTGGAGGTTTACTACAACATTGTGGAGTCTATACTGAAACCTTTATAATACTTTTTTCTTTGTTTTCAGCCACCCTTGAAAAGTTTGAGATCCCTGCTAAGCTCCGCCTTGTTTCTGAGCCTTGGACTCCTGAGACAGGATTGGTGACCGATGCCTTCAAGCTGAAACGCAAGGAGCTGAAGAGTCATTACCAGGAAGATATTGAGAGGATGTATGGGGGGAAATGAAGCCTTGGAAGGCTTTCTACCAACTTTTTCTTTTCTCCTTTCTTCCTTTGGAACAAACAGTTACTTCTAGACCTTGCTGCAGTAGATTGGACTAAGAGCCTGTCTGCAACAAGACCTGGGATCAATGGAAAAGCTTGAATATCTGTCCTGTATCAAAATGTATCTGCAAGACTCGGACCGTGGTCTATTTTTTTTTTTAGTAGTTGGTAGTCCTATTTATCAAAGTCCATTAGAGATCTGAATGTCCACCATGCAGTTGGAATGAATGTTGGCACCAGGAACTGTACAACATAAGTCTTCATGCTGTAAATCTATTATGATGTGCCCATGCTTATGTAATATGGTGTGGGAGATGTCCTTGGTCTATGTGGGTGTGTATATAATATATATAGATATGTTACAGTTTTGTTTTTAAGGTGGATTATTTAAAGCGGCAGTTCAGTACATCAATTTTTTATATTTTTTTCTCTTATTAAACCTATTTCTCTTTAAAGTATTTCCTATGGGTTCTCGGGTAAGCACATGCTCTTTATTTCTTTGCTCAAGGTACTTGAACGTGATAGACAAGGAGCTTATGGGATGATCGCTTCACTTAGCCAGTCAGAAAACTTAAAAATGTATTCTGTTTGTAAAATGAGGCCAGTTTAATATATTGATAATTTATTAATTTTAACCCAGACATACAGCATAGTTTTGTGCAATATCTTTGTAGGCAGTTACATTCTGTGGAAACCATTCTGTAAGCAATGAGCTTCTATTTTAGTCTGACTATACTGTCAGTGCATTAATATCTTATGTTCTGTCGACCATGCTCAACCAGCAGCAAACCGGTTATCTGTACTTCCAGTGATCCACCTAATAATCTCTCAAATAAGCATCTCCTTGTGTCAATGAAAGCTTGTAATCTAGAATATTGCCATATGCTTCTTGAGCTTGATTAACTTACAAGCTACATGTTCCATTCATATCAGTATGCGGCAGAGTAGATGGGGACGTGAAACACTGCAGCGCGTGCTCAAAAGCGTCGGACATAATGACTTGAATGTGTTGCCTGTACAGAGAATTCCAAGCTGTTTGTGTGTCTGTATCTCCCAGGAATGCCTTGTGATCACAGCAGCATCAGCACTGTTTCAAGTAATCACTGCACTAGGGGAGGGGTCTGATTATAGGAGTATACCAACAGGGGAGGGGTGACCATGTTAATGAGAGCCAGCAGGCTTATAGAAGTAGTGAGCGTGACCAGACTACCGCTCCACTGTAACATGGCAAACAATAATAACGAGGAACGGTCTGCAATACTAATATCTGCCCGTAGAACGGAAGGAGTTCACATGAGATACTGTACATGAGTATCTAAGAGCACTGTGAAGTTAAAAAAAAATTTCATTGGAGGTATGCTTTTAATGTCATATGATTGCTACAATACAGTAGTACCTCTCGTTTCATCTCTCACGATGGCCTCCTGAATGACCTTTCAGCTTGGTGTGACATAACCTACGAATGTCAGTGCTTTTATTTCCTTTTGCTTCCACGGTTACACTACATATAAAGTATATTGGTCCTCTTCTACATGGGCTTCCGCTTTAAATAATCCTTTTTAATGTTGCAGTCTAAACTTGCTTTGTACAGTGCATAACATGAACTTTGTACCTGAATCATTGATGAAGAATCGGAAAGATTTATAATTTATTAAGCCCACTAAGGGGGTCTAGGTCATTATATTTTTTTTTTTAAAAAGACCTATTTGAACAAGGGTTGTGTACTGTAAAGCGTGTGTGCTGTTTGTCCTTTCTGTCAGGTTGGGTATAAAATAAAACCCGTCCAAGGAATGCTCCTTCACCAAATCTTTACTTTATATAGACCGCTGCCTTCAAAGTGTACCCTGTATTTTCAGTGCTGCAGGATTTTGTACAGCTGAATGAGTGCTAGATTATGACATAATGCGCGACATTATTTCCGTAAATCTGTAATCTGCCATGGTCATTAGTTTGTTTCATGCCTATGGAAACAGCACATCTGCACAGTAAACT